>NC_048580.1:21420093-21622593 GCF_013265735.2 Oncorhynchus mykiss
AGAAGAACTTCTTACTCAGGGATAATTCCTCTAATCTTAAGTGTTTATTCTCCATTGGTCCACAGGAGGATGCAGAGAAGCTGTATAAGAGCTGCGGCCGCTTCGACCTCCTGAACAAGTTCTACCAGGCATCTGGCCAGTGGCAGCAGGCCGTGGAGACAGCAGAGACCCACGACCGTATCCATCTCAGGACCACTTACTACAGCTATGCCAAATACCTGGAGGCCATCGGAGACAAGAGCATGGCCCTCGTGTTGTAAGAGCCAGCTTAGCACTGATGCTGTCATTTAATTTGACACTTAGCATTTGAACCAAGCAGCATATCAGTACTGGTTCTACAGTGCATTCACATTTTCACTTGAACCTTGCAATAACATCCTATTGTTGTACTAGATATATACAGTGCCTTGCGAAAGTATTCGGCCCCCTTGACCTTTGCGACCTTTTGCCACATTTCAGGCTTCAAACATAAAGATATAAAACTGTATTTTTTTGTGAAGAATCAACAACAAGTGGGACACAATCATGAAGTAGAACGACATTTATTGGATATTTCAAACTTTTTTAACAAATCAAAAACTGAAAAATTGGGCGTGCAAAATTATTCAGCCCCTTTACTTTCAGTGCAGCAAACTCTCTCCAGAAGTTCAGTGAGGATCTCTGAATGATCCAATGTTGACCTAAATGACTAATGATGATAAATACAATCCACCTGTGTGTAATCAAATTCCGAATAAATGCACCTGCACTGTGATAGTCTCAGAGGTCCGTTAAAAGCGCAGAGAGCATCATGAAGAACAAGGAACACACCAGGCAGGTCCGAGATACTGTTGTGAAGAAGATTAAAGCCGGATTTGGATACAAAAAGATTTCCCAAGCTTTAAACATCCCAAGGAGCACTGTGCAAGCGATAATATTGAAATGGAAGGAGTATCAGACCACTGCAAATCTACCAAGACCTGGCCGTCCCTCTAAACTTTCAGCTCATACAAGGAGAAGACTGATCAGAGATGCAGCCAAGAGGCCCATGATCACTCTGGATGAACTGCAGAGATCTACAGCTGAGGTGGGAGACTCTGTCCATAGGACAACAATCAGTCGTATATTGCACAAATCTGGCCTTTATGGAAGAGTGGCAAGAAGAAAGACATTTCTTAAAGATATCCATAAAAAGTGTTGTTTAAAGTTTGCCACAAGCCACCTGGGAGACACACCAAACATGTGGAAGAAGGTGCTCTGGTCAGATGAAACCAAAATTGAACTTTTTGGCAACAATGCAAAACGTTATGTTTGGCGTAAAAGCAACACAGCTCATCACCATGAACACACCATCCCCACTGTCAAACATGGTGGTGGCAGCATCATGGTTTGGGCCTGCTTTTCTTCAGCAGGGACAGGGAAGATGGTTAAAATTGATGGGAAGATGGATGGAGCCAAATACAGGACCATTCTGGAAGAAAACCTGATGGAGTCTGCAAAAGACCTGAGACTGGGACGGAGATTTGTCTTCCAACAAGACAATGATCCAAAACATAAAGCAAAATCTACAATGGAATGGTTCAAAAATAAACATATCCAGGTGTTAGAATGGCCAAGTCAAAGTCCAGACCTGAATCCAATCGAGAATCTGTGGAAAGAACTGCTGTTCACAAATGCTCTCCATCCAACCTCACTGAGCTCGAGCTGTTTTGCAAGAAGAAATGGGAAAAAATGTCAGTCTCTCGATGTGCAAAACTGATAGAGACATACCCCAAGCGACTTAGCTGTAATCGCAGCAAAAGGTGGCGCTACAAAGTATTAACTTAAGGGGGCTGAATAATTTTGCACGCCCAATTTTTCAGTTTTTGATTTGTTAAAAAAGTTTGAAATATCCAAAAAATGTCGTTCCACTTCATGATTGTGTCCCACTTGTTGTTGATTCTTCACAAAAAAATACAGTTTTATATCTTTATGTTTGAAGCCTGAAATGTGGCAAAAGGTCGCAAAGTTCAAGGGGGCCGAATACTTTCGCAAGGCACTGTAGCTCATTCAGAAAGTATTGAGACCACTTGTCTTTTTCCACATTTTATTACGATACAGCCTTATTCTAAAATGTATTTCCCAAAAAATGTAATCAATCTACACAAAATACCCCATAATGACAAAGCGAAAGCAGGTTTTTAAAATGTTGGCAAGTGTATTAAAAATGAAAACAGAAATAACTTATTTACTTAAGTATGCAGACCCTTTGCCATGAGACTTGAAATTGTGCTCGGCTGCATCCCTGTTTTCATTGATCTTCCTTGATGTTGCTGAAACTGGATTGGATTCCATCTGTGGTAAATTCAAATGATTGGACATGATTTGGAAAGGCACACACCTGTCTATATACGGTCTCAGTTGACAATGCAAGTCAAAGCTAAAACCAAGCCATGAGGTCAAAGGAATTGTCCATAGAGCTCCGAGACAGGATTGTGTCGAGGCACAGATCTGGGGAAGGGTACCAAAACATTTCTGCAGTTTTGAAGGTCCCCAAGAACACAGTGGCCTCCATCATTCTTAAATGTAAAAAGTTTGGATCCACCAAGACTCTTCTTAGAGCTGGCTGCCCGGCTAAACTGAGCAATCGGAGGAGAAGGGCCATGGTCAGGGTGACCAAGAATCTGATGGTCACTCTGACAGAGCTCCAGAGATCCTCTGTGGAGATGGGAGAACCTTCCAGAAGAACAACCATCTCTGCAGCACTCCACCAATCAGGCCTTTATGGTATAGTGGCCAGACGGAAGCCACTCCTCGGTAAAAGGCACATGACAGCCAAATTGGAGTTTGCCAAAAGGCACCTAAAGACTATCAGACCATGAGGAACAAGATTCCCTGAATACCTGAATACCAAGCGTCACATCTTGAGGAAACCTGGCACCATCCCTATAGTGAAGCATGGTGGTGGCAGCATCATGCTGTGAGGATGTTTTTCAGTGGCAGGGACTGGGAGACTAATCAGGACCGAGGGAAAGATGAACGGAGCAAAGTACAGAGAGATCCTTGATGAACACCTGCTCAATAGTGCTCAAGACCTCAGACTGGGGCGAAGGTTCACCTTCCAGCAAGACAACGACCCTAAGCACACCGCCAAGACAACGCAGGAGTGGCTTTGGGTAAAGTCTCAATGTCCTTGAGTGGCCCAGCCAGAGCCCGGACATCTCTGGAGAGACCTGAAAATAGCTGTTCAGCAATGTTCCCCATCCAACCTGACAGAGCTTGAGAGGATTTGCAAAGAATAATGGGAGAAACTCCCCAAATACAGGTGTGCCAAGCTTATAGCATCATACCCAAGAAGACTTGAGGCTGTAATCGCTGCCAAAGGTTCTTCAACAGAGTACTGAGGAAGGGGCTGAATAATTATGTAAATTTAATATTTCAGTTTTTATTTGTAATAAATGTCCTTTTTAATGTTTTTTCTTTGTTATTATGGGGTATTGTGTGTAGATTGAATAGGGAAAAATATGTAATCAATTTTAGAATAAGGCTGTAACGTAACAAAATGTGGAAAAGTCAATGGGTCTGAAAACCTTTCCGAATGCACTGTACTCTCAGCTGTGTATTTCCTCACAGTTCTCTGTCTGTTTTAGCTTTGAGAAGTCTGACACCCACCGGTTCGAGGTACCCAGGATGCTCCTAGATGATGCACTGTCTCTGGAGATCTATGTCAACAAAATGAAGGACAAGTAAGTCTGGGAATGGTGGAGTTAGTTTTATTCTGTCCTCAATGCAGACTCTCTATTTACTACTGACTATGACTTTTAATGATTTTAAAGTGTATTCAGTTTTTAAAAATTAAAAAAGTATAAATACAGACATGAACATTTTTGAGTATTTGACATGCAGTTTTCTCTGACCCAGAAATATCTATAAGTGGTGGGCTCAGTATCTGGAGAGCCAGTCAGACATGGAGTCAGCACTACGCTACTACGAATACGCACAGGACTTCCTCTCTCTGGTCCGCGTGCACTGCTACCTGGGGAACATTCAGAAGGTAACACACATTTGTACCAGGGGGAAACATTTATGACATTAGCACACATTTGTGGCAATTAAATGTTTTAAGAAGGGAACTGTTTCTACTCATAAGGATTGTTAAATACCTAAATATGAAAACACAACCTAACCGTGAGGTAAATATCCAATGAGAATACTATTTTTTTTCTCAGGCGTCGGAGATAGCCAATGAGACGGGGAACCGTGCTGCCTCGTACCACCTAGCCCGGCAATATGAGAGTCAGGAGGAGATCAAACAGTCTGTCCACTTCTACACACGAGCTCAGGCCTACAACAACGCCATCCGTCTCTGCAAGGTAACAAATGGACCTCAATCACAATTTAGACTTTCTCCATTCACCTGTGTCCCACTGGCCATAGCAATAAATTAATTACCTACCTATATATAATTATTATATGAAAGATTTATTGCAGACTGATTATATTGTTTCCTATTTATTTCAGAACGCTGTTTGCATTATTGAGGCTATGGATGCGGTTCTAATCCAGTGCTGTATTGTCTGTGGGCCATTGGATGACTTGTGTTGTGTTTTGTGTTCAGGAGAATGGTCTGGATGACCAGCTGATGAACCTGGCTCTCCTCAGTAACCCAGAGGACATGATGGAGGCTGCCTGTTATTACGAGGAAAAGGGTTCTCATATGGACCGTGCTGTCATGCTCTACCACAAGGTTAGTATTTTACCTCGGAGCTCCCTGTTCTTCCCCCTGGCTTAAATGCCTAGGAGGTAATGCATTCTTTATTGTGCCACAAGGGGGCATTAGCTCACTGATATTTGTACAGGAACACATTGCCTTCCAAGTCCATTGATGCTACAGTATGCCCACAAACCCACACACTTGCACACATGATAATACTGTCTCTGATGTTTCTTTCACACATGGATCTCTGTCTCTCTATTTTTCTCAGGCTGGTCATTTCTCCAAGGCTCTGGAGGTGGCCTTTGCTACAGAACAGTTCGCTGCACTGCAACTCATAGCAGAGGACCTGGATGAGACATCTGACCCGGCCCTGCTGGCCCGCTGCTCTGACTTCTTCATCAAACACGGCCAGTATGAGAAGGCTGTGGAGCTGCTTGTGGCCGCCAAGAAGGTACTTTACCCCTGCCTTGTATGTCTTATAAACCGCGCTCGGGTTGTTCCACCAATTCGGGGCCTTTTGAGAAGTGGACCTTGGTCCAACAAAAGTTAGATTTCTCTTAATATTTACATTCATGTCATGAAGAGCAAATGTTCAACTTAATAAAATAAATCAAAAATAATAATAATACATCTCACAAGGTTAAATGAAAGGATGACTACATTAATAAGTGCCTATTAAGTGCCAAATAAAGTAACAGGGTTGACGATTTGTGCTTAAATAAACCATAAATCCCCATGTGACAGGTGGAATGGAAGTTTGTTGTGTTCAACAGGGAGTGGCAAATGAGTGCAAGCTTCACAAAAAATGAAATTCTTAAAACATTTTTAACCTGTCTATCTATGGGTAACCGGGTTGCCGTGTTACTCTCAACCCGCTCAGTTTTCTACCACAAAACAGCAGAACCAGCTCACCTTCTTTTACTCTATGATTATACTATTGGATGTACAATGTTTCTTTCAAAATATATATATTTAAAAAGGAATAGTTTCACCACATTAAAATGAGAGTTCAGTTTATGTAACAGGGTTGACCTTAAAATGGGGGACAGACGTAAATGAATCACTAATCACATTAAATAAATCATCTTCAGAAATGACTGTCAAAGCAACAAAATAACTAGGGCTTTACAATGACGGTGAAACTTGGAGAAATCGAGGGATTAAGTGGGTACAAACTTCCTAGAAGGGAAACACAGGAAAAACAAAATGCTGAATTTTGGCACTTTAGCAAGCCTTTAATCATGTAAAAAAAAATCTGATTTATTGACTACTCCATGTGTTCTATATTAAAGGGCACTTCCTTTAATATAACAGGCAAATTCAATGTTGGTGTACAATTTCTACGTAACCCCCTAAAGTCAATTGACACACCGGTGCGTCAATCTAAGTAACATAATAAAAAAATCCCCATCAAAATCCGTCAGTTTAAACTAGAGATGTTTTTCTGCATCGAATGCGTCTCAATCCACCGCATCCGCCGATGTCGCACTTTCACATCTGGGCTGAAAGGTGACAGATCTAGAGCGGTGTTTGTCAGACCATGAGACATCTGGGGTGAAAGGTGGCAGAACTAGAGCGGTGTTTGTCAGACCATGAGACATCTGGGGTGAAAGGTGGCAGAACTAGAGCGGTGTTTGTCAGACCATGAGACATCTGGGGTGAAAGGTGACAGAACTAGAGCGGTGTTTGTCAGACCATGAGACATCTGGGGTGAAAGGTGGCAGAACTAGAGCGGTGTTTGTCAGACCATGAGACATCTGGGGTGAAAGGTGACAGAACTAGAGCGGTGTTTGTCAGACCATGAGACATCTGGGGTGAAAGGTGGCAGAACTAGAGCGGTGTTTGTCAGACCATGAGACATCTGGGGTGAAAGGTGGCAGAGCTAGAGCGGTGTTTGTCAGACCATGAGACATCTGGGGTGAAAGGTGGCAGAGCTAGAGCGGTGTTTGTCAGACCATGAGACATCTGGGGTGGAAGGTGGCAGAGCTAGAGCGGTGTTTGTCAGACCATGAGACATCCCGAAAATCTGTCTTCTGACGAAAACGTCTGTAGCGTCTGAACGGTTTGACCTATAAATTATTATGGAAAGGGGAGACTCTCACAAACACGATGGCGCCCTCTGATTTGTTCTACGACCCCCACAAGTGTTAGGGGACTCGTCTGAAGGTAACTGGTACCGGTTTTAAGAAATTAATGGAAGTATGAAGATCATTTTGTGCCTGCCCCCCCCAAAAAATAGTTTTATATATATATATATATATATATATATATATATATAAAAATATATGTCTTAAGCTTTCTTATCGCCTAATATATAGGACAAACACATCAAAACCTTGTTTTATTTATTTGCCATTTATGGATGTGTTATTCAATGTGTTTCTCTGGGCTAAAGGCAAAATTCTATATTTTATCAAATAATAAAGAACACAAAAAAAATATACCTGAAGGGGTCCTAAAATTCCAAATCAAATAGTAAAATTAGTATAGTATGACCATCTTAAAACAATTCCATATGTCAGCTTGGAACCCCCCCCCGCTCACATATCATGTACATAACTGGTGTGTCTGTGTTGTAAGTGTGTGCGAACTTATGCCATCATTGCTCATGATGAGTACATGTCTTTTGTCTATAAATGTGTGTGTGTTCAACCCCAGTACCACGAGGCCCTGCAGCTGTGTCTGGACCAGAGCCTGACCATCACCGAGGACCTGGCTGAGAGTATGACCGTGACCAAGGAGTCCAAAGACCTCTCAGAGGAGGCCCGCAAAGAGCTGCTGGAGAGAATAGCTGACTGCTGCATGCGCCAGGGCAACTACCACCTAGCCACCAAGAAATACACACAGGCTGGCAACAAGCTAAAAGTAAAGAGACTGGGGTCTGGGGTGCATCTCTATTTCCTCCTCTTGTTTTTCTTCATTTCCTCTATCCTACATCTGCTATGATCTGAGAAATTGGATTTAAGCAACTGAGATGCACCCCACTTACACACATACTATTAAACAGTACTCATTAAGACACCATTATCATAGTAACTTGTAGTTATATAGATGTATGTTATCCAAGAAACGTGAGATCCGTCATTTTCAGTGTTGTATTTTCTGCTTTGCTTTTGTCTTTAGGCAGGTGTGGATGTTAGTTACAAGCATTGAATACAATGTTACACTATAATTGTCGCTTAAGTTTGGTCCATGTCTGTTGATGCAGTACTTAAACTCCCTTGTTGCGGCTTTTCTAAAAAGTGACTCCAAACACATCTCCCTTCTGTTTCACAGGCCATGCGGGCGCTCCTGAAGTCAGGGGACACAGAGAAGATAGTGTTCTTCGCTGGCGTGTCACGTCAGAAGGAGATCTACATCATGGCCGCCAACTACTTGCAGTCTCTGGACTGGCGGAAAGATCCGGAAATCATGAAGAACATTATTAGCTTCTACTCCAAAGGCAGGGCTCTGGACCTGCTAGCTGGCTTCTATGAAGCTTGTGCTCAGGTAGGGAACTACTTCATAATATTGAAAGTTCTTGAAAAGGTTCTACATGTTTATTAGTTTTAACTTCAGTCTGGTAATAAATTATGTATTGGCCATATTTATTTATATTTAAATATGACAATTTATAGTACAGTTATTCCAACGTTTGTTATATGAGTATTTATAAACTAGTAACATTATGCATGGATATTCGGGTAATGCTAACAGATTCATAACTTTGTCTCATAAGCCTAATCTCTAATGTACTTCTAATATTGAGGGTGAATGTGTGAATCTGTTTACCTCTTTTAGGTGGAGATAGATGATTACCAGAACTATGAGAAGGCACTGGGTGCTCTGACGGAGGCCTATAAGTGCCTTTCTAAAGCTAAGGGCCACAGCCCAGACGAACACGAGGCTCGCATGGCTGAGCTGCAGCACAAGATCACTCTGGTCAAGAGGTTTGTCCAGGCACGCAGGTAAGAACAGTGCACTCTCTCTATTTTGTCTATTTCTCTCTATTTCTGTCTCTCTCTCTCTTTGTTTCACTTTCTTTTAGTCATATGTTGAGTGGCAGTCACTGCTACAAGGCTCTTTTATTATAAATGCCACGATCCTCTGATTTTAGGTTTGTCTCGATACAAGTAGAGTAATTACGGAGAGGATATTTTGTGGATCTCACCGAAGGAGATTTGATGTGTGATCCTGTCTGTCCATCCCCTGTCCCTGTAGGTTGTATGAGGAGGACCCAGGGGAGGCGGTGCGTCTGTGCGAAGCCCTGCTAGAAGAGCTAGACCTGGACCCTGCTGTCAGGATAGGAGATGCATACGGCTTCCTGGTGGAGCATCACTGTCAGCGGGGCAGCTTCCAGGTGGTGAGTGTCTAGTGATACTAGTGTACACCATCATTATCATGAACATCAACATTTTCAGCCTCCTTTTCATCTTGATCTTGCTTGTCGTCATTACCATTGTCGTCACTGTCATCGTGAATTCATGTAGCTGGATACGATATTTATAGACCTATACATACAGCGGTGAGCATCCTAATTCTCAGTCCATATTCTCGGCTCGGCAGGCCTACCGCAAGCTGGAGGATCTGCAGAAGCTGCTGCCCTCTCTGAACATCAGCTACTACGTGAGCCAGGGCAGCCTGGATGCCCTGCAGAGGGCAGTGGGTGTACCCCTGGGCCGGGGGCAGCTCTCAGGCAGGGGAGACCGACGCGACAGCGGGGGAGAGGAGGACGAGGTGGAGGAGGACGAAGCCCTGGTGTCCCACCAAGGGGACTGAGGGCTGGGACACAACCCTGGTCTTGTGGGGGCAAGAGGGTGTGCACGGTGTTGTTGTAGCCCACAGCTGTCTAACCTGATTCAGCTAATCACGGTCTTGATGAGCAGTTGATTAGTTGAATCAGAGTTCTAGGCTGGGACAAAAGCTTGCATATACTGCAGCCCTGCAAAAACAGGAATAAAGAACGCCTCACTAAAGCCACAGAGACTTCTAAACTAGGACTAGAAAGACAAGGTGGCCTGATTCTATGGCCCTTTCATACAGGGTAAAAACCTAACAAGTTGCACCCTCCAAGAGGATGGTTAGTATACTCGGTGCAGAGTATAATGTTACACCCGATGGATCACAGTATACACACAGAGTATATTTATGGTAGATGAAATTCAAAATATATTTACCATACAAATAAGTTGGATTTCAGATATTTTTTACACTAATAAGCCTTTACTTCCATTTGACTGAAAGGAAAAATACATTGCTATACCTTGCACAACTATACAATATTTGTTCTGCTGATGCCGTTTAGCTTTTTCCTCATGCAGAATGTTCTCTTTCAACGCAAAATAAAGCCGCTTTTGGATCTGAAAGTTGTGTGCATCTTGGACCTAAACCGTCCTGAAATTGAAACACCAATGTTTTCTTTACCTGAAATGCATTTTGTATTTGTGGTCAGAGTTTGTACATTTCACTGAATGTGGTTTGTGTCGTGTGTATTGATAGTGTTTTGTACATTTCTGTGAGTTAAATTGAAATCTTTGAGATATTTTGCAAAGTAATCTGTACAGTATTTTACCATTTTTAAATAAAATGTTTATACCTTTCTTGGGTGATGCCAACAAACCCACATACACACGTCAGAAACACACAGATGGTCACTGATACTGTTGTTTTATTTTGTCTACAAAAAAAATGTATTCACAAAAACTTGACATCTCATTCATTTATTGGTAGGTAGGGATAAATTGCCATCTGCCTTTCACATTGCCCATTGTCATTCGAAATAAATGGCAAAAACCATGCCAACGGCGAAAAGGTGTCTGTTCTCAAAGTTGAGAGTTAGAAAGTTGTCCTTTTCATCATCCCACAGGGTACGGCTTGCTATCTTCACTGTCTGGTCTTTCTTGTCGCCGACGACCACCCTGACCACGTATCTGTAGCAGTCGAACACTTGCTCTTTGCAGAACGCCAGGACGTCTGCAGCCACTTTATCAGCCACATCTCGACAGTTGTCGTGGTCGTAGGCTAGCTCACCGAATGCTTGGTTCATCAACTCCTCGCCTTTCTTCTGAATCAAATGGGGAAGAAACTTCTGCTTTGGTCCCAACCTGTAGGTGTTGGCTATTTTCCCTTTGAACCCTGATTTCCAAACTGAAGACCCTCGTTTCACAGGGTGGGAGTCGTCGTCGTCATGCATTTCAATGTCCATGGTTGACCCTCGGAGCCTGTCAGTATGGCTATCTTTGAGAATCCCCTTCATAATGCTACCCCGACGCTCAGACATTTCTGGGAAACTTTTGGAAGTTAAAAACAAGTGTATTTTCAAGGACAGGTAAACAATTCAGGTAGAGCGGCGAGTTGTGAAATTTTGAATCAGCTGTTCCAACTGTCATTGCGCGACTCGAGCCACCGTGTCCTGAGACCCGGCTTGTGCTCAAGAGTTTCTCAGGCTGTGAGCTTTGAACTATTTGAGACAAAATAACAAAAATCTAAAACATTAATAAATACATACAATCCATTACATTTGATAAATATAGCTCCTATTCGTCGAAAAACTGTTTTTAATGTCGTCTATTTCGGCCAGGTGCAAGTTTAGGGTCCATGGCAACAACCAATGTTGTAGATACAAGAAACTTTCTCCTAACTCTGGAACTTGGGATAATTCATTTGTTTGGTATTAGAAACATGGACTTAAGGGACAACCGTTCGTCTTTAAATGAACTACAGGACAAAATTCGTTGTTTGACAGATGAAAATGTAAGTCATTTACTTTGACAATCTTTTTAAACTGGCCTATTTTGGTCAAACTTTAAACATGAACCTTCAAGGTTACCTTATAGTTGCATCAAGCTTTAATATCTTCAGTAGGCCTATGGCTTGTGTTCCTGAAAAATGTATAAAACAAAGTCTTCATTGTTTAAAAATAATACAAATATACAACCAATTTAGGTCCAGCTCCGTGACAAAAATGAAAGCCACTTTACCAAACTGGGCTACCTTGAGAGCAGGTTGGGCTATCTTGCAGGCTCCAAGACTGACCTCTCTTCCAAACTGGTCTCAAGCGAAGAGGAGAAACTGAAGGTAGGATATATGAGACCACATTGTATTCGGATATCTATCAATCACTTATGTAGGATGTAGACAGACCTCTTGTCTTTTTGTTAACTTAAATATTTATCCTTTTATATCCCTTTATCCGTCAGATATCCAAGGAGCTTGTCGAGGTACATATACAGACCAACAAAGTGAGGGAGCAGTATGAAAAGGACATTTTTGACCTGAAAATAAAGGTGATGCTCAAATTAATATGTATTACATAGTCATTACAGACCTCTGGGCCCTACTTTACCCACCTGGGCCCTACATAGTCATTACTCACCTTAATAGAAATGATCCCAACCCTGATGCACAGATATCACAGATATAACTCTAGTATCTCACCCTTCCCTCCTCAGATCCTATCCCAGGAAGGTGTGGTGGTGGAGATGGAGATGGAGAGGGACAGGCTCTGCAGGGAGCTCCAGTCTGTCACCGGCCGCCTACGGGTGGTAGAGAGGACAGGAAGTGACCTCACAGAGGAATACATGACCCTGAAGAGGAACTACCTGGCTCTGACTGAGGCCCACAATAAGGAGGTGGTCCAGAATGACGAGCTTAGCGCTGAGCTGCTTGGGCTGGCCCAGGCTCGTGATGACCTCTTCAGGCAGACAGAGGAACAGCAGCAGCGTGTTAGGGCCTCTACAGAGGGTGGTGTCTATGGGCAGGCTGCTCAGGAGCTGGACAGGGTACGGGCGCTGGTCAGCCGTATGTCTCACAATAGAGTAATGGTGAGAGGGAGCTTTGGTTCATTTCCACAATTGGCAATTACCACTCACACCCACTCACAGAAATTTGTCAAAATACATTTCCTATAAGGCACAAAAAAATTATCTAATAACTTCTGGTCTAATACCAATGTGGCTCTATAACTTCCTCATTGCTCAAATTTGTTTTTCTCTTATCACAGCCAGAGGACCTGGCTATGTTGGACCAAGAACATAAATCTATGGAGAAGAGTGTGAGTATATCTTTGAACACAACAAGTCATGTATGAGTGTCAGTAATACTTTGAACCTAATGGAACTGAGTGCAAGTGTGTTATTGTGTAAGTGAAAACTGAATAATGCCCAACAGTTTCACATCTGATCAGTTTATCATAAATAGTCAACAGAGCCATGATATATAGAGAGCTCGGTCAGGTTTCAAACGGCTGCCATGTTAGCGCCTTTATTCTCTAAATTTTGATGTAACAATACGAAAGCACCTCTGACAATTCCCTATGAAATAACCAGCTATAAACAAGCAAAACACATTTTTATTGATTAGCATTTGGAATAATGTGTATCTAAGTCTGTACTGTGTTGTGGTGTCAACATATCTGCTTTCACTGGACATCTTCATAGGTTTAGAAAACGATCAAAAATTAACAACACAACACAGAAGCGTCAATGATCACTTAGCAACAGCTATGGAGGAGAAAGTGGCACTCGGAACACTGACAGAAACCGCATTGGCCCAACTCTATATATTGTGGCAGATGGCAGGGAGAGGTGAGGGGGCTGGTGATTGTAAGGAGATATCTTGCAGCCTGCTGGTTCCACCCCCGAGCCTTATATGGACTTCCTGCCCCAACGAGGCAAGCCTGTGGTTCATTAAGCCATGGAGTGCTTGGGGATAAAAGAGGAATTTGGCTGCACAAATAGGAGGAGGACTGAGAGGGAAACATGTGCTATAGGGAGTGTGAGAGAAGAGCGAATTATCTGTGTGATTACCCCCACTGTGTACCGAACCAGTTTGGCTGAGGACCTGAGTTTTAGGATTACCCCTGAAGAATGGAACAGACAACAAGAATGGATTGTGGACTGTGAACTGGTTGCTAAATTCCCCCCTTTCCCACAGTGTGCAAATCTCCCTAATAAATTCTCCATTTGTATTCTAGTTGTGCTTCGTGTGCATGTTTGGTTATTGAACTTGGTGACGAAGAAACCCCACCCCCTTGAGCCTGCTACAATATATGACTGATAGCCAGTCAATATTCACATCCTTTTTTTCGATGTCTGACATAGCTGCTTGGGAACCAGGATGTGATCAAAGACATGCTGGAGCAGATGAAGAAGAGCTATGAAGAGCAGCAGCACAGACTAGAGGAGAAAGTGTGAGTAGAGAGACACTAGTCTAGTCTCACATGTATTTACATCAAAACCATGAACCTGCAGTAGCCTCTCAGTAGCTACTATAAACAGTAGTGATTGAGGAAACAAGGTATCTTGTCATTATCCTTCATTTTTCAGTCATCAACTTCTCTAACTTGTCTCAGGCTGTTCACTGTAGCCCATGTCTGCTTTGTGGTATTCTGTTTGATTTGGTTTCTGTTTCACTGTGGTCCACGCTACAATTTGGGATTATTTTTTGTGATGGGGTCTCGTCTGGTATGTGGTCTCTGACATGTTTTTTCTTCTATGATGGGTCTTCAGGGTGGCGATGGGCAAGGAGCAACAAGAGAACAAGAGAGCCATCCGCGATACCCAGCAGAAACTAGCCGAACAGAGTGCGGTACGAAAGAGCGCATCACATGTGTCTGGTCTACCCAAATTATTGTTTTGTACCATAATTGTTTTTGGATTTGCCATTAATCAATCTGAATCTGCAACTTGCGCTGTAAAAATTGGAATTAATTTTGTGTGTGTGTGTGTGTGTGCCTATTCAGGCCATGTTGAGCTCTCAGAGCCAGCTGAAGGAGGTGGAGGAAGAGAACTCTAAGCTACAAATGCAGGTGAAGGAACTGAATGAGGAGTACCGTGCCAGACTGGGATGCTACCTACAGGACCTAGCTGTGAGTACACACTAAGACATATGCATGCACACAGGTAGGCTACACATACATTATGCACAGTCAAACAGATGCCGGGATTCGCAGCGTAGACATGTACAGACAGAAAGATCCCCATTTTCCTACCCCACGTCCTTCCTAACCCACTACCACTAGTCCCCAACTCCTACCACACCACAGTTATACAAGGGAACCCACACCACCCATGCTGTGGAATCTATGGTTTTTGCCTCTTGTCTCCAGGAGTATGTGGATGGTCTGGCAGAGGGGAGGGGGGTGAAGGGCCCCCCAGAGAGGGTGAAGATGAGGGGCTTCGTGGACAGCATGCTCCAAGAGGTGCGCTCCTCCTACAGGGCTAGAGAGGAGCAGCTAGCCTCTGCCGCACGCTCCTACAAGAAGAGACTGCAGAGGCTCACTAAGAGCCACCAAGCCCTGCTTAGCGCATACAGGTTAGCCCCTCTCATGCCCTCCATGTTGTATTTCTGTGATTTACTCAATGTGTATACCACATGGATGGTCCTGTCATCCTTGGTTAGGTTTGTGTGTGTTATTAGGAAACTTGACCCCCAACCCATCGCTCCGTAGTCGTTCTCTATTGGCCGAGGCTGCCTGACCGGATCTAACCACCCTGTTCCACTCCCGCCCCCCAGGATGCCTCTTCCCCAGAGCTAAACAAACCTATCACGTTCTGTGCATGTGTTTTTTTTAATGCACACATTTCTAAAAAGCTGAAAAAACCCTGCAGCGATTTGAACGACAACAAGATAATGGTCAATAATATTAAAGGCTGCACTGAAATCTAACAGTACAGCTCCCACAATCTTCTTATTATCAATTTATTTTAAACAATCAGTCATTTGTGTCAGTGCAGTACACATTGGGTGCCCTTCTCTATAAGCATGCTGAAAGTCTGTTGTTAATTTGTTTACAGAGAAATTGCATTGTATTTGGTCAAACACCATTTTTTTCCAACAGTTTGCTAAGAGCTGGCAGCAAGCTGATAGGTCTGCTGTTAGAATCAGTAAAGGCTGCTTTAACATTCTTGGGGAGCAGAATGACTTTGCCTTCCTTCCAGGCCTGAGGACAAAGACTTTCCTCTAGGCTCAGATTAAAGATGTGACAGATAGGAGTGGCTATAGAGTCAGCTACCATTCTCAGTATCTTTCCATCTAAGTTGTCAATGCCAGGAGGCTTGTCATTTTTTTTTAAATGTAACCTTTATTTAACGAGGCAAGTCAGTTAAGAACAAATCATTTATTACAATGACGGCCTACCTAAAGGCCTCCTGCGGAGATGGGGGCTGGGAATAAAAATCAATAAAATAAAAATATAGGACAAAACACACATCATGACAAGAGAGACAACACTACATAGAGACCTAAGACGACCTAAGACGAACACAGCATGGCAGCAACACATTAACTGGCAGAATGGGTGTTGTATGTGGAGGATAAGGGCTGCAGTAGATTTCCCTGATAGGGAAGAGTGAGGCCTAAGAGGGTTTTATAAATAAGCAACAACCAGTGGGTCTTGCGCAGGGTATACAGAGATGACCAGTTTACATAGGAGTATAGTGATGTGTCCTATAAGGAGCATTGGTGGCAAATCTGATGGTTGAATGGTAAAGAACATCTAGCCACTAGAGAGCACCCTTACTTGCCTATCTATAAATTACGTCTCCATAATCTAGCATGGGTAGGATGGTCATCTGAATCAGGGTTAGTTTGGCAACTGGGGTGAAAGAGAAGTGATTATGATAGAGGAAACCAAGTCTAGATTTTACTTTAGCCTGCAGCTTTGATGTGCTGAAAGAAGGACAGTGCGCCATCTAGCCATACTCCCAAGTACTTGTATGAGGTGACTACTTCAAGCTTTAAACCCTCAGAAGTAGTAATCACACCTGTGAGGAGAGGGGCATTCTTCTTACCAAACCACATGACCTTTGTTTTGGAGGTTTTCAGAACAAGGTCAAGGGCAGAGAAAGCTTGTTGGACACTAAGAAAGCTTTGTTGTAAAGCGTTTAACACAAATTCCGGGGAGAGGCCAGTTGAGTATAAGACTGTATCATCTCCATATAAATGGATGAGAGAGCTTCCTACTGCCTGAGCTATGTTGTTGATGTAAATTGAGAAGAGCGTGGGGCCTAGGATCGAGCCTTGGGGCATACCCTTGGTGACAGGCAGTGGCTGAGACAGCAGATTTTCTGACTTTATACACTGCACTCTTTGAGAGAGGTAGTTAGCAAATCAGGCCAAAGACCCCTCAGAGACACCACTACTCCTTAGCCAGCCCACAAGAAAGAAATGCTCTACTGTATCAAAAGCTTTGGCCAAGTAAATAAAAATAGTAGCACAACATTGCTTAGAATCAAGGGCAATGGTGACATCATTGAGGACCTTCTAAGATTGCAGTGACACATCCACAACCTGAGCGGAAACCAGATTGCATACCAGACAGAATACTATAGACATCAAGAAAGCCAGTCAGTTGATTGACAAGTTTGTCCAACACTTTTGATAAACAGGGCAAAATAGAAATAGGCCTATAACAGTTAGGATCAGCTTGATCTCCCCTTTAAATAAAGGACTAGCCGTGGCTGCCTTCCCAGCAATGGGAACCTCCCCAGATAGGAGAGACAGGCTTGGCAATTTATAGGGGAAGCAACCTTAAAGAAGGGTCTAAACCATCTGACCCAGATGTTTTTTGGGGTCAAGTTTAAGTACCTCCTTTAGCACCCCGGACTCAGTGTCCACCTGCAGGGAGAAACTTTGTAGTGGAGCAGGGGAAAAAGAGGGAGGAGCATCGGGGCTAGTCGCATTAGAATATGTGGGAGATGAGGAAATGTTGGACGGGCAAGGAGGCATGGCTGAGTCAAATAGGAATCCTGACTTAATGAAGTGGTGATTTTAAAGAGCTTAGCCATGTGCTTCTTGTCAGTAACAACCACATTAGGGGACATGGGCAGCTGTGAGGAAGTGCGTTTATTCTCCAGGTCTTTAATCTTTTTCCAGAACTTTTTGGGGTTAGACCCACAGAGAGAGAACGGCTCCTTAAAGTAACTAACTTCATTGTTGGCATTTCCTGCCTAAGTTTGCCCACTTTACCAATGAAGTAATCATTAAAATAATTGGCAACATCATGGTTTTGTGATGAATAAGCCATCTGAATCGATGAAAGATGGAGTTGAATTTGTCTTTCTGAGCATAATTTAATTTAATTAGTTTTTTTTCTCCATCATTCTGTATGTCATTGATCTTGGCTTCATAATACATTTTCTTCTTCTTTTTGTTGAGTTTAGTCACATCATTTCTCAAATTGCAGTAAGTCAGATGTGCAGCCAGACTTATTAGCCACTCCTTTTGCCCCATCTTTCAACCATACAGATTTTCATCAATGCATGGAGCGTTAACAGTTCTAACAGTCAGTTTCTTAATAGGTGCATGTTTATCAATAATTGGAAGAAGCAATTTCATAAATTCATCAAGTGCAGTGTCTGGTGCTCTTTATTAATCACAGACTAACAAATATTTTTTTTACATATTCTACATAAGTCACAACTAAATATTTTGTATGGTTTCTTATTCACTATTTTAGGCCAAGCTTTTGGCACTTTGGCTTTCCTGTATATAGCCACTATATTGTGATCACTGCATCTAATGGGTGTCCAATACAGCTTTAGTGTAATACAGTATGCACACTAATAATCAGGAAGCAAGTTCAGGGAGTGAATTGAATAAACAAAACAAACACGAGTAGCGTACAAACATTTAAACATATAAACAGAAACAATAATGCCTGAGGAAAGAATCAAAGGGAGTGCCAGATATAGGGAAGGTAATCAGGAAGGTGATGGAGTCCAGGTAAGTCTCATGAGGCACAGGTGCACGTAACGATGGTGACAGTTGTGCGTAATAATGAATAAACTGTCGACAACGAGCGCCAGAGAGGAGGAGTAGGAGTAGACGTGACAGTCTCCCTCCCCTATGAGTGGCTCTAGCTGCAGGACGCCAACCAAAGTGACGGTCCCGAGGACCAGGAGTGGGCCAATCGCTTCTGCTGAGGCGCGGGAACCTGTCGAGCCGGTCGAGGTGCGGGAACCTGTCAAGCCCGCCGAGGCATCACCAGTTGCTTCGGCAGCCACCCTGGGACACGATGTCACTAGTAAAAAAAAAAGAATGTATCCCTGTTGCTTCCCTTTGGCAAGGCGTTATTCTGTAACGTTAATAATTGGGAAGCAAGTACAGGGAGTGAATTTAATGAGGTGCATATACGTGTAATGATGGTGACAGGTGTGCGTAATAATGAGTAAACTGTCGACAATGAGCGCCAGAGAGGAGGAGCGGGAGTAGACGTGACATCTACAGTATTAGTAAAAATGTGATCAATATTTTTTGATGATCTTGTTTCTGTAGTGTACCGTATGTATTGGTATGTTGATTAACCTCTCTTGGGTAAGGGGCAGTATTTTGAAGTTTGGATGACAAATGTGCGCAAAGTAAACTGCCTGTTACACAGGCCCAGAAGTTAGAATATGCATATGCATGGTAGTATTGGATAGAAAACACTCTGAAGTTTCTGAAACTGTTAAAATAATGTCTGTGAGTATAACAGAACTGATATGGCAGGCAAAAACCAGAGGAAAATCCATCTAGGAAGTGGGATTTTTTTTATGTGAGTTGTTTTCTATTGAATGCCTATTGACTATGTTATGGGTGAGGGCCCATATTGTAGTTCCTATGACCTCAACTAGATGTCAACTGTCTTTAGATATGCTTTCAGGCTTGTATTTTGAAAAACGACGAGTAAAAATACATTTTGGTCAGTGGACAGGGGAAGTATGCAGAGCTGGATTGGGCGTGTGATCGTGAGCGCGTCGTTCGTTGTTTTACCTTTCTTTTGAAATCGCTATTGAAATATTATTGATTATTTAGACAATAGACAACCTGAGGATTAATTATGAACATCGTTTGTTTTAGACAAACTTTACCGGTATTCGTCTGTATGGTTTGACCTCCCTGGGGCCAGTGGATTACTGAACAAAACGCGACAACAAAACTGAGTTCATGGTACATAAATAGGGACTTTTTCGAACAAAACAAACATGTATTGTGTAACAGGGAGTCTTGTTAGTGCAACCATATGAAGATCATCAAAGGTAAGTGATTAATTTTATCGCTATTTCTGACTTTTGTGACTCTTCTACATGGCTGGAAAATGTTTGTATGCTTTTGTAAGCGAGGCACTGTCCTCAGATAATCGCATGGTATGCTTTCGCCGTAAAGCCTTTTTGAGATCTGACACGGCAGCTGGATTAACAAAAAGTTAATCTTTAAGCAGATGTATAACACTTGTATGTTTTGAATGTTTATTATGAGTATTTCTCTATTTTGAATTTGGCGTTTTGCAATTTCACCGGATGTTGACCAGTGGGGACGGTACCTATAAGAAGTTAATAACCTGAACCAGATAACAGGCACTGGTTACAGTGAGAAGTTTCCTACTGAGCGGACAGCTTGATGAAAACCAGTCAATATTCAGGTCCCCAAGAAAGAAGACCTCTATGTTTACATAACATACACTATCAAGTATTTCACACATTATTTAGATACTAACTGTTAGCACTTGGTGGCCTATTGCAACGTTGAGGAAGATGTACATTCCTCTCAAGTTCTTGGGTCTTTCCAGAACAACTATCTTGTCCTTTAACCTCAGGAACTTGACCAATGTCGGCCTGGGCCTGTCACCTGGGCCGGTGGTGGTTTTTCCAGGTCTCGTGGCGATTCTGCAATTCTGTCCACAACCATGTTGTTCCGCCTTGATTCTTTGTCATTGTTATCATGGATTATCATACAGATTGCTGTCATCTTGACGTTTTCCTATTTAAACTCATCGAGCTAACCCTGGGAGAACTGCAAGCTGTTCGTCCATTATTTTATTAGTTGACTCCATCAGTATTTGTACACAACACTTGAAGCTGTTTTCTTGTTGTACCAACTGCTTGTAAAATTATTTTTGTTCATTTAAAAGATTCTTCACTTGTGATAGACACCACTGTCCTCAATGGTACTCCAGCCGGCTTTGGTCTTTGTCAATGTAGCAACGTAGGTTACGCTGTTATTCCTCGCAGTTCCAGACAGGGCAGGTTGCAGGGAGGATAGGAAACAACAACAACAAACAGCAAGGATCCAGACAGCCACAAGCCCGGTACAATCAGAGGTTCCAGCCACAATAGCTAACCACATTGCGGGCTGCGTTCAAGCCCTCAAGAAAACTCTGCTAGCTTGATAGGCAGCTAGCTAGCAACTAGATTAGCTGCTACGCCAAGCAGCTCCTCAGACCCTGTCTTGGTCGGAAGGATATGTGGACAGATGGATAGTAGTGGTCCCAGCAACTGATGCCAACCGCATTGCGGCCACCAAACTCAAAAGGTAGATAGCTAGTAACACAACTTTTTCAATAGACTTTCAAAACTTTGCAAAACAACAAAATGATCTCTCCCACGTTCTGCGATCAACAGAATGCTTGTGGACAGAGTGTATGGGTAGAGTTGTGAGACAACACATCCACCAGTGACAATAAAAAAAGTATAATCTTAACTAAGAATATTGCATAAGCATAAGCTGGATGCAGACATAATGTTTTGCAATATCCTTTTCCTAAATGTGAAACCATACCCATTTAGCCTATATGACAACATCACATGCAACATGTAGCCTAGCTCTGTCTACACATTGCATTGGGGCAAAATACCTCATTTGCTTCTCAATGATCATGCAACACCAAACAATTTGATATACAGCACATCATTGCAATTCGCCAGAGTAGCCTGTTCCACCTATTTGCAGACGAACTAGCACATGCACAGAAGGTATGGTTGTTTAGCTATCGGAGGCGTCCAGAGAATCCGGTCAGACAGCCACTCCGTTCACTATTACCTTGTCTTTCCCTTGACTTTCTATCTCCTCTATAGTATGAAAAAATTATCACTCTTCATAAACTGGTCCCACTTCCGCAATCTAGAAACTAATAGCCAACAAATGACTATGACTTCACAATGCCAAACACCTTCAGCCGGCTCTGTTTCCTCTGTATGTGTGTCAGGGTGCAGAGGGAACAGGTCCTGTCCCAGCCAGAGAGTGGCTTGGACCCCGGCCCCCCTGAGGCCCACTTCAGCCTGGAGTCCAGTGAGCTGAGGGGAGAGATGGAAAGGGAGCTCCAGCTCCTACGCCAGGACAAGGCCAGGCTGGAGGGCCAGCTCCGAGAGGCTGAGAAGCCTGTAGTTATACTGACAAGACTGATTTTAGACTGAGTATTCTAGACCATATTTATTGTGTTATTCATTGATTTGTACCTTTTTTTTAGGTGGCTGTCGTCACTAGACCTATTCAAACAGTCAACTTTCAGGAGTAAGTAATATCTTTGAAAATGACATGAAATAATAATCAAATGTATGAATGAAGTAGACCATCAATAATCTCTAACCTTGTACAGTTCTGGAAAATCAGGGCAGATATCTGAAGAGGCCTGGACTGATATTAGGAAACAGCTACGGGAGATCACCAACTCTACTCAGGTAATAACATACCCCTCTACTTATACAAATCAGAGATATGAGTCCACTGCTTAACCCTCCCATATTAACTTCTCTTCTAAGAATCAAATTGTTATAACTCTACAACAAAATAATCTGTTTTTATGACCTGAGTTAAGTTGAAATGGAAACATTCCTGTTGTCCAAACAGGAGGGCCATGAGAGGGAGCGTGCCCAGCTCATCACTAGGGCTACAGTTGCCGAGGAGCAGCTGTTAGAGCTGCAGGAGTATGTTGACAAGCACCTGGGAAGGTAACAACACCCATTTTGGAGCTGTCAAGTTACTAAAAGGACATAACAAATTCATAAAGACATGATGTCTGTATTGTCTATTCCGTTTTGATACTCAGATCTCATAAATGTACCTGACATATTCTCCCATAGCTACTGACTTCATTAAGTGCACTACTTAACAAAGTGGCAGGGTACTGACAACTGGATTTAAGAATAGATTACTAGAGTCTGTGTAAAGGGTGTTTAGATGAGCGTTGTCCCTCTCTACAGGTACAAGCAGGAGATCACACGGCTGCGTAGACTGCTGGGTCTGGAGACGGGGCTTGCCCACAGAGCAGAGGCTCCCAAACCCCGCCAATCCATCGCTCGATCAAGAATCCAAGCTATGAAATATGATCTTCCACCCCCCTAAAAAAACAATACAACACATGAACCCTTGCTTTGGTATCTAACCATATGTATGAAATCTGTGCCAGTCAGAATATTCCTCAAAGAATAACATGATTGGCTACTATGACATAATAATGGACTCCATGGAAAGGCATTTGTTTCAATATAGCTTTTTATTATCATTTATAAAATAACAGTTCCTCACTTCATCAACATGACTGTAATATGATGAGGCCGAATTTTAAAGATCTCACTGAAATTCAATTATTTTTAGAACAGGTCTGCATGTCCACTTTGATATTTAGCGTACACATACATGTTATTGGAGAGCAAGGAGGAGAAAGAGAGAGAACAAGGGGGGGCAGGAGGAATAATTGGTTGGATGAGAAGACGTTGTGGGGTGAGAAAGCAGCCATACGTGGTGCTTGAAGTGGATTAAAATAGGAGCCAGTACTCACTCTTTATATTTGGAGCCAATATAAACACCAATATAAGAGGTGCCGGTACTCAAGTAGTAGAACAATTGACCTGACACTTCTGTGAGAGAGAATGGGATAAAGACAAATAGATCTTAGTTTGGAAATGCTAAGATGGAGTCTATATAACCAGCGTTAAAAGCAACTCATTCACATAGAGAAATTAAGGAGATCAAGAGAAGATTATAGAGCTACTGTATTAGTGCTTATTGTTTCACTATAAATAAACTACACTAACTTTTTCTGCAACTTGCTCTCTTTTCTGTGGCTCCAACATGCTCCAAACCTCCAAGTGATCTGCCATGTCTGTTACATTCTTACACATGGTGGCAGCATTAATTATGCAAATTGTCTGATAGTTAAGTTAAAACGAATGTACAGTAACATTTTGCCAAGGTACTACATTGGTTAATTGTGAGGGCACAGCACACTTGTTACCCAGAGTAGAAAATATCTTGCTCTCTATTGTTGGGAAGATAGGGGGACAGGCAGTGCATCAGAAGCCACTGCATTCCTGTATCTGGGACAATTGTATCAATACTCTTGGTTTGATTGTGCTGCACGTTATAATGGATGACCTGCACTTATAAATACATGTAACACATGTAACTATAATGAAATTAACTTTTAGAAATGTGAAAATTTGTTTGTAGGTACCTGCTATAGAAATGCATTTATTCATGTTGACATTCGTTTTGACACCTTAATGCATACTTTTAAATTATATTAAGTGAATTGAACATGAAAATAAATATGTTTTAGAGAGTATTAAAAACATTTAATTAAAATACTGTAGAATTCTATTTGTTCCTATGGAGGACTGCTCCTTCTGGGGAATTCCAAAATGGCGGCTGGTGTCTTCAAAACCCACCATT
Organism: Oncorhynchus mykiss; assembly: GCF_013265735.2. Lineage (NCBI taxonomy): Eukaryota > Metazoa > Chordata > Actinopteri > Salmoniformes > Salmonidae > Oncorhynchus > Oncorhynchus mykiss. The sequence continues at coordinate 21,444,179 of NC_048580.1, forward strand.
GGACATTATATAGCATCTGCAATCCAGGGTTTATACACATCATTCCAACATGCAGATAGTTTACTGAAGTCACTGTAAATTCCAATGTAAAGGTAAAAGTCTAGTTAATCAACACTGAAGGAGATCTATCACATGCATGCAGCTGCAGATCTTTGAAAATGCTGTATGAATTTATTTATAAAAAGATTATAAGTGCACAGTATGGTTTTCACAAACGGTGTAGTGACTGGATTTGAATCAACTATCTTTAAATTAGGTGGGAGACTATGGTGGAAAATTGCAAGATTATGTTATAATGCTTTTATTGCATCAAATTGTTGTTTTATGCAACAGAATAGAGTATTCTTATAACTATTGTGTGTGTGTGTGTGTGTGTGTGTGTGTGTTCTACTGAGGATGGGCCTATGGGAGATAACACTGACAGGAGATTCGTAAATCTATTATAACAATCTTGCAATTTTCCACCATAATCCCCCATTTTGAGAACTTAAAAAAATTACAAGATTTAAGAACATTCATTCACATGTAGAAAATGTATACATTCTTCATAAACCAAGAAGCATAAAAGCAATAACTCATTGCATGGGTTCCTGCATGTGGCCCGGCTGCTATAACACCTTACAAGAAACTTAGCACTGTCTCCCATTTCAACCTACAATACATATTCTAAGCATTCTAGCAATTTGTCTGGGAAGGTTATCATACACAGTCTCCTGCACGAACCCATGAAGAAAAACAAAAGATGCATACAGTTTATGAGATTCAAAGCTATATCTTCATAGACAGTGAAAAGCACATACGTAATGCAAAATGCAGTGCCTGCAACAATGGAGTTTAATTAAATAAGCTTTAGTTATCTATCACACTCCAATGGCTCAGCATCCAGAAACAAAAATTATCATATCTTGTTGGACAAATCCAGGTAGTGACTCCTGGTTAAAGTAAAATGTATTCCATTGGTGGCTAATGAACATGACCCAAGACAAGCATTATGATTCCACTATTTATAAGGCTATGCCTATAGATCAAATAGATTAGTATCAGTTTCACACCCCCCAATCAGAGTTCACCCTCTCCACTCATCATCGCATGCTGAGAATAGTGTCAACATCTTTAGTTCATAACAGCAATCAAAACAATCAATCCCTAATACATTAATTGCTTCACGCATATAGTCATTAACATACTAAACTCAAATCACTCCTTCAGTTTCCAAATCATAATCAAAACCCCAATTAATTATCCAACCAACATTTAGAATGACAGTGCTCAGTCATTGAAATTGGTCCTATCCCTCAATTTAACACACATCAACATTTTTTATTTTACCTTTATTTAACTAGGCAAGTCAGTTAAGAACAAATTCTTATTTTCAATGACGATGATTATAATACAGATCAGTATCTCAATGCATTCTTAATCTAAATTACTATAATTGTATGTAATCAACCTGATACCCCAAAAGTCAAAATCAATTTTGGGCACAGTTAAAATCATTACCCTTAAGAACTCCATAAAGAAAAATAATTGTACCCATACGGTCATAGGAAAATAGACTTAAGGCAGCCTACTCTTAGTCAAAGTCCCTCTCCTTCTTCACATTGGTCCAAAGCACAAATATGGCTAAGAACTACAAACTTCATCATAATTATCAACATTACAAAATACCTTTAAATCAGTATTTTAAATCCATATTAAATCAAACATTTCATACATGTTGTATCCCGGGTTTCCAGTACGTCTGTATCAAAATAATTCACGTGTTTAATTAAAACTCAGAAAATAAAAACTTCTGAAAATTCCACGTGTGTGAGTGCGTGCCCCTTTAAGACCAATGGAAAACTCACTAAACCCAAAAGAAATAGAACACACAAATCAAACATAGTATTTTAAAAACACTAAGAAATAGACATAACAAGTGTGTTGTGTGTGGGTATTTGCAAACCTTAAGGTAAAAACAAACAAAAAGTGTCCAGGCTTGATTTAATTTGGTAGTTTAAGGCCTTAATCTCACTCACTCACTGCTCTTCCCAAAACCACAGCCCCGGGAAACATTTCAAAGCGAGACAATCAAACCCCCATTTTCCCAGAAAAAAACACAAAACATTTTTGTCAGCATTCACTCTACTACATCGATTCAGCAAGCCAAAAGTTTTAACTACAAACAAAACCTGAAAATCATGATAGGTCCACTGTACTCCCTCAAATCATTAATAGTTTGTTTTAATCTACCTCAATGTTTATACGAGCTTAATTTAGCATGCGCTACCCTTAGACACAGCTAAATGTATCTCGCCACCGAGTCTAACAATTTACTCCCATATTATATTATATGACTGGTCTCTCTTTTCCATAATTATGTAAAATTATCCTGGTACCAATGTCCAACAAATATGTGATAGCTGTTTCGCCTTAGATTGTTCCTGTCACCCCTCTAAATGTAATACGTTTTCCTGTCGCAAATGTAGTACATTTCTCAGCCTAAGGAATCAGTGATATTTAATCCTAGGCATTTAATAAAAGTTGTTTGAGGCGTGTTCTCATACGTCTCCCTTAACATACATACTTCCATCAGTCCTGGAAGGAAAAATCCTACACAAAACACATCAGATAGTGTTCCATTAAGTGAAATTGACACCTAAAATAAACCAAACAAACCCAGAACTCCTTTCCAGTAATCTAATCATTTCAACCTGTTGCATAAAGGTAGTAAAAATATCAACTCTGACTTGTGTCTCTCCTCATTTGATAGTAAAGAAATGAACCACCACAGATACTGAGGTCCAGTAAAGGTAAAAGTGAATGTCTGTATATTTCACCTTCAAAAATAGACACGTTCTTAAGAAAGGTAATTTGATAAATGAATAGAGGAATGCATAAGGAATAAACAACAACACACTATAATTTTATAAAAATCAGGTTTTATTACTTGATTATCATTCCCTGATCAAAGTTTTTATTATGTAGGGAAAATGGCCAGAGATCATGGTAAGTCACCCCGTTACAGTCTCAGAATTAAATGGTTAGGCCTATTTGTTTTTGCATGAATTTACCATGAGAAAGAAGCATTTCACAAACAGTTTGCTTGATTACAAAGTGTGCACATTCTTGTCAATGGTCTGCATGTACAGTGGGGCAAAAAAGTATTTAGTCATCCACCAATTGTGCAAGTTCTCCCACTTAAAAAGATGAGAGAGGCCTGTAATTTTCATCATAGGTACACTTCAACTATGACAGACAAAATGAGAAGGAAATAAATCCCCAAAATCACATTGTAGGATTTTTAATGAATTTATTTGCAAATGATGGTGGAAAATAAGTATTTGGTCAATAACAAAAGTTTATCTCAATACTTTGTTATATACCCTTTGTTGGCAATGACAGAGGTCAAACGTTTTCTGTAAGTCTTCACAAGGTTTTCACACACTGTTGCTGGTATTTTGGCCCATTCCTCCATGCAGATCTCCTCTAGAGCAGTGATGTTTTGGGGCTGTTGCTGGGCAACACGGACTTTCAACTCCCTCCAAAGATTTTCTATGGGGTTGAGATCTGGAGACTGGCTAGGCCACTCCAGGACCTTGAAATGCTTCTTACGAAGCCACTCCTTCGTTGCCCGGGCGGTGTGTTTGGGATCATTGTCATGCTGAAAGACCCAGCCACGTTTCATCTTCAATGCCCTTTGGATGCAACTCAGCATTCTTTGTCCTCCAAACACGACAAGTTGAGTTTTTACCAAAGAGTTCTATTTTGGTTTCATCTGACCATATGACATTCTCCCAATCTTCTTCTGGATCATCCAATGCTCTCTAGCAAACTTCAGACGGGCCTGGACATGTACTGGCTTAAGCAGGGGGACACGTCTGGCACTGCAGGATTTGAGTTCCTGGCTGCGTAGTGTGTTACTGATGGTAGGCTTTGTTACTTTGGTCCCAGCTCTTTGCAGGTCATTCACTAGGTCCCCCCGTGTGGTTCTGGGATTTTTGCTCACCGTTCTTGTGATCATTTTGACCCCACGGGGTGAGATCTTGCGTGGAGCCCCAGATCGAGGGAGATTATCAGTGGTCTTGTATGTCTTCCATTTCCTAATAATTGCTCCCACAGTTGATTTCTTAAAACCAAGGTGCTTACCTATAGCAGATTCAGTCTTCCCAGCCTGGTGCAGGTCTACAATTTTGTTTCTGGTGTCCTTTGACAGCTCTTTGGTCTTGGCCATAGTGGAGTTTGGAGTGTGACTGTTTGAGGTTGTGGACAGGTGTCTTTTATACTGATAACAAGTTCAAACAGGTGCCATTAATACAGGTAACGAGTGGAGGACAAGAAGAACAGGTTACAGGTCTGTGAGAGCCAGAAATCTTGCTTGTTTGTAGGTGACCAAATACTTATTTTCCACCATAATTTGCAAATTAATTAATTAAAAATCCATTTTTTTTTCATTTTGTCTGTCATAGTTGAAGTGTACCTTTTATGAAAATTACAGGCCTCTCTCATCTTTTTAAGTGGGAGAACTTGCACAATTGGTGGCTGACTAAATACTTTTTTGCCCCACTGTATTTGTGTCAGAGATAACCCATAATGTTTCTCTTACCCCAAACAGATGAGTCCAAACTTAGCCCCCAAAGCAAGGTGGAGACTTGTGTTGACCGTGAGGTCACCCTCCCCAGTCACTTGTCCCCTGAGATCAGTGCTGTTGCCATGACAATCCGGTGGTTTAAGAAAACAGTGTATTTACCTGTATAAGAGGGGCCAGGTGAGAGAGGTGAGGGGCAACAAGGGCAGACTGAGTCTGATCACCCAGGAGCTGGAAAGAGGCAACGTGTCTCTGAAGCTGGAACGGTTCAGAACGTCTATGAGTATACATATGTCAGGTCATCCATGGGAAGCAGCTGCGGGAGGTTGCAGTGGGGCTGAATGGTAAGTGATCTACTAAAGTACTTCATTATGAACTCCTGGGGCCTCATTTATAAACGTACATACACACAAAATATAACCCAAAACATGCATACGCCAGTTTTCATGCTAAAGGTGGCATTCATAAAAACTCAACTTGACCGTGAGAATGTGCTTATCCTCCCGCCAACTTCAGACCATGCATATGCAGTTTCTAGTGGTTGAAGTATTGCATTGCAAGAAGGCAAAAGTAGCCTAGTAGCCTTGTGCGAATGGAGAAAATATGATGACTTATTCATAACTAAAAAACAGGTAGCTAAATACCAAGATGTAATCATTGGCTGTTAGTGACAGTTGATATTTTGCATTGAAGTGTGTAGGCTGCCACTGTAAGTAGGCCCACTGTAGTTTAGAGTAGACTGTTTCAGAATTTGCGGACAGTACAGCATATTTAGGTTCGGGAGAAAGTAAATACAAAACATTATTGAATTCAAACTATCTTTTACAGGTCAAACTATCTTTTACAATTTGCAATTGTTAATGTGCGGGGTGGCAGGGTAGCCTAGTGGTTAGAGCGTTGGACTAGTAACCGGAAGGTTGTGAGTTCAAACCCCCGAGCTGACAAGGTACAAATCTGTCGTTCTGCCCCTGAACAGGCAGTTAACCCACTGTTCCCAGGCCGTCATTGAAAATAAGAATTTGTTCTTAACTGACTTGCCTGGTTAAATAAAGGTAAAATAAATTAAATAAAATGTGTTTCAGAAATGGTCATATACAGCAAATGTCACTGAAAAAAATGTATTCTGCCAACTCCTCCAAAGACATTTGATTAAGTTCTCCATTGAAATTTACTATCTTGGTTTAATTCCAATACTTCGAAAGTATACCAATAGTGTGTGACTGCAGCCAGAAATTCTGTGTGTTCCTGCATTTGGGCATTCCTGCATTCTATTGGTTCCTTCATGAACCCCCCCATCACATTGGTTCCTTGTCACACTTTTGAATGTGAGTCAAAACGCAAATAAAAGTACTATGAGTTTTCGCCCCCACCTCCCAGAGTCATCCTTGCCAGCTAGTCGGAGCTACACCGGTAGACAGTTTCCTTCCCTCCAACCTGCCGAACACCTGCCTTCACTGTTGTTAAAAGAACTGCGGGAAAACCCCGACAGGCGGGCGTGAAGGATACTGTCTACCGGTCTCCTCCCGCTATAGCACAGCAGGCGGGCGGCTGGGAAGACACCATGTGCTAGGTTAAAAGTTAGCCAGCACAAGGTGGCGCTCCCGCCTGCTATGTACCGGAGAAAAACGCGCCTGACACATGGGGGCGAAGGACACTGTCTACTGTTCGCCCCCACCTACTGTTCGCCCCCGCCTCTCACACAGCAGATGGGAGGCTGTGGCGACAGTGTGTGTTAGCTAATAAGCTAGCTTGCTAGTTAGCACATCGCTCTTATGTGCGCGAGCATTGCCAATTACATTTACACATACATGTTATTCAATCATTGCATCCAAACTGCTCGAGCATGTCAACGAGCGTCTGCATAGCCAGGGCTAAAATATGTCACGCGCTGCAAGTCCCGCCTCTTCCATCTCCTCATTGGTTTTTAGGAGCATTTACCATGTGGGTGATTGAATGATGAACTGAGGTCCACACTCCAGTCCAGTTGGTGGTGGTTATGCACCTTACAGTTGGTTGCCAGCCGCCATATAAAGTCCAAAGAAGAAGACTGAAGGAGGAGAGATTACTAGAAACTAACTTGGTTTACCCTTTTATGTGTGGATTAATTGTCAGAGTAGAGGACCTTCTGCATTTCAGGTAAAATAACAACCCAATGTTTATATCCCAGGACAAATTAGCTAGCTCAAGCTAGCTCGTTTGTAGTGCTCTCTTCTTGTACCTGCGCTGATCACCTACGATTACTAGGAATCTCCTCGTTCAATCCCTCTTCAAATCCGTCTACATTTTGATGTTTGGCACTGTTTTGGAATGGAGCTGAATAAATGGAGGGAGACAAATTGGGCTTCGGTCTCTCCTCTAAATGGTCCATCACGTGTGATATTTTATTGCCCCTGATGCAAAATAAATAAATACTCGGCAATAAATACCCACTCCTCTTACTCACTACATGGGCCTCCTCTAAAAATGCCACACTGAGATCTATCAGTCTTTGTCTCAGTCTCTATCTCTTTGCCCTTCTCCATCTCTTTGGCCTTCTCCATAAAACAACCATATTAGCCTGCAGTAAAACAGCTGACATTGCTGGGAAATGGCATTTGACTAAATACTCATTTGTCTCTATACATTATCACCAGAGGGTGGTGCTCCTGCCACTGGCTCCCTGTAGAAAGGGCCCAAAGAACTCTGGCCTTGAGAAGAAAATGGCAGGAATGTTTGTCAAGCTTATGTCAATTTTTACGAGCTGGGGAGAAGAAAGCGTGCTGACAATGAATGATCACCCGGGTGAGAATAATATCATTACATGTTATCCAGACACACACACACACACACACAACCGCGAATACAGTCCCTCTGAGGGTGAGATCAGACGAGAACCGCGACCCTGGTGATCCCGGGCACTTCGAGAATGTAAGCTCGTATTGATGACATAGGCAGCGTTTTTTTTTGAACGAGGCACAAATCTATACTCCCTAAATCCTTTTAACAGTGAAAGGCCTGGTGCGTTTGTTCGTTCCACAGCCTTGACACAACTAAGGCTGCTGACATATTCATGCCATCGACCCTACAGCTGACATACCAGCGGTGAGAAATCAACCTGCCTCTTTTCAACTTGACATTTTCAAATTAGGGTCAGCGTTCTGTGAATGTTTTCTTAACACTTCTTCAGCCTAAGTGGAATGGTGGAATCTGTATCAATAACAGCTGGTTAGGACTTAAGAGTGACTCAACACTGAAACAGAAAACAAACTAGGGAGTGATGGAAAGATGGAGCTAGAGAATGCGAGAGGGAGAGGAGGGAGAGTCATATCATGGCCCCAATCCCTATTTTAGGGGGCATGCCAACTGTGGTAGTTGGGAGAGGGGGGAATGGAGAGGGGAATGGGAAGTGGAATTTTGTTAGTAATGTATTACACTCCTAGGACCCCTGGGAATAAAGAGGGGTGTGAGAGGAGGGGGTACAGGCTGGGTCAGTGCCAACATAGTCACTGTGCCAAAGAGGGGACGATACTCCTCTCTCACCGGCAGATCTGTGGGAAAATCAAAACCAGGTTGCTGGCTAAGGGTGAGCCAACAAAGGCAGAGGGCTAAGTACTGTACTGTGCTGCTGAGGCCTCTGCAAACAAGGAGCTTCGTAGTGTACAGTCAATAAGGAAATTAAAAGAGAAAAAATTGGTTTTAAGGTTTTCTTTTCTAGTCAACCAACTCTAATGGGTTACCATCCCTCAAATTAATCCCAACACTATATTTCACCATAATAACTTAACAAATACAGTTAGATACAGTATGTTCATGTGGGCCTTTTTAGGTTAAATATGCTAACTAGATGCTTAGGAGCCAGACAGGTCAGAGACAGCTCCAGTGGAAAAAAACGAGGATGAATGAGGATGGGAAGCAGGGTGTACTGTAGCACTGGAAAGGAAGCACCTCACACGGCCCGGCCGTGAGCAGCCAGGCCACTCGTAAAGAGGCTCTTTGTTTTAGGGGGCTGACGCCTAATTGATACGGGCTTAATGAGAACAGGGGTGTGTGCGTGTGTGTGTGCGAGGAGTGCGTGTGAGCCGGGGCCTGGACGCTCGCATCATAATTGGAACAGACAAGCCTTGTGTGGAGGAGTGGAGAGGGAAGGGATTTGGGGGAACACCAGGAAAAAGAGAATGACTGGGAGTGTGGTAGTGAAGGTGACAATGGAGAGGAGGAATGTAGCAGAGGTGGTGAGAGAGGAATTCAGTGTGATTTATGACTGGAAAATCACGAGATAGAAGAGGTCAGTGGGAACGACAAGTTCATTGAGTGCATTCCTATGAATGTTTCCCAAATACATATTCATCAAATGAATATTAGACACAATCTAAATTAAAACAAAATCTGTTTTATTATGCCTGTGCTTTCCATCACGAATAATAAAATGTAGTTTAATTTAGTGTAAAAATTCAGTAAAGCCGTATTGAATGTTTGAATTTGTTAATTTCAACTTCTTGCTCTGTCAGAATTAAGATAAAGTAACTAACTTTTTGAGGCACCTTCTCTCCCTCTTTCAACCCTACAGCTTGAGCCATTCATGTGTCTCCAGCACCCCTCCAGATAGCCTTTCAATGTGATCTAGAGAGGGAGAAGGGGGGGGGGACAAGGGAGCTCGTGCACTTCTGAGAGAATAAAGCATGAAAGCTGTGGAGAGACGTGAGAGAGAAGCAAGGGAAAGGGAAAATAAAGGGGTGAGAAGGAGGGAGGGTCTACAGTATTATAGAATGATGGAGGAGAAGAACTATTTGCGACAATAAAAGAAAGATGGCTTTTGAAAAAATTTGATGACGAGATAGACGTCCGTGAGTGACAGACAAGGATAGACAGAGAAAGGGCACTGAGAGAGAGAGAGAGAGTGGGAGAGAGCGGGCAAGAAAGAGAGGGGGACAGGCAGCCCCTCCGCACAGCGTTCCCACACTCTGCCCTGTTCCCACAGTGGCCCGGCTAATCCCGGTCTTAATTGGAAGTGAATTCCAGCGCACATGTTTCCCTGGAATGAGAGCAGAGGGACGGACAGGGAAGGCTAGGGGAATGTTAGGGGACCGGGAGCTCCCTAACACATAGGAGATACAGCAGGCCAGAGCCGGCTGCTCTACATGTATGAGTGCACTCTGTTAGAATAACATGCCACCGCACTGTCAACACGTGGTCAAATGGCAGTGGCTAGTCACAGTTTCACTCCCTCTCACCTCCTCGGATTCTAACTTTAAAAGCACTGAATCCATTATTCCTCTAAAAGTACCGACCCTACTCAATGTACCTCCTCACATTCCATCCGACTCAGTTGATATAATTATTAAAGCTATTCATTTATTGCAGTTCATATTTAGTGACATTAATAAATGCATTAAGTTACTTCCCAAATCCTTTTACAAAGAGAATGATGCATATCGAATATCAAATAATTATGTCATGGCTCGAGGCAATACGGCGCTAGACTTTGCTGTCGACGAATCCAAGGCCTTACTGAGAAAGAGAAAGGAGAGGGGGGAGATACTGGCAGGTAAAGTAACAAAAACAAACATGACTGGCAGTTTCGTTCTTGCCTCCTTTCTTGCCCTCTCGACCGGGCAGGAACAATGTGAACAACAGAGACAGTGCATCATGTCCCACGGGAGGTAACCTGAAACAACCTCTCTCTGGAAAGTGAGAGAGAATAAGGAAAGGGGGGCATAGGAACGAGTGGCAGAAATAGAAAAAGAGAGAGAGAGGGAGTTTGGAGAGGGTTAAACATTCTCTCATGGTAGTTTCTCTCCTTTGTACAGGCACTATGTTGAGTTTTGTGTGAAGAAAAACTCAACCCTGGTAGTTAATTGCTAGGTTTTAGTGCAGAGCAGGGACAGGTGTGTTTTCGGTGGACTGGATACTGGATAGATTTTCAGCCTGGGCTGACGTCAGGCAGATAGGAAAAACAAGGACATGAGGAGTATTCGGGTGACTAATGCATTGGCCTTGTGGAGTAATATTAGTGTAAACAATATTTGCAGCATTATAATACCAATTTAATACTATTTCTATACATTTTTGTAACTATTGGTGATAAAGCACATTCATCATAAGATGGATACGTAGCTGAGACAACAATACATCAGAATCGTGTTAAGTACATTTTCCCTCAACAAAGTATTTATCAGCAAAGTCAGTGCTATCGGGAAATGAGAAGTATCGGAGGTGCCGTGAGAATTATTTAAGATGCTCCACAAAGAGGTAGGGTTTCAGATGTTTTGAAAGATGGGCAGGGCATCAGAGAATAGCTTGACCTGGGTTGGGTGGGAGGGCCAAGAGACCAGAGGTGCTGTAACGAAGTGCTCAGGTTGGGAAGTAGGGCTTGCTCCTGAAATTTGCTCCATTCATCCCAGTCATCAGCAACAGAGCATTGGGGAAGGTACATGTCGGACATCAATGTGTACGCAATTACAATGATACTTTAATACCGTACATTTCAGAAAATGTTATATAACATAATCATAGAGTTGAAGTAGACTATGATGTAATGCAGGTATTGCCAAACTGGGGAACACCTGCAGGGGTACACGCAATGCCGTCGGGGGTACGCCAAATAAAAATGTGATTCACATTTTTTTTTACATTTTTAAACAGTTTATTTTTTTCTTTTCTGATTAGCCTTGTTTCACTGCCAAAAATAAAATGAAAATAACAATACAATGTCAAATACAGGTAGCCGAGTCAAATAATTAACATCCAGTCACATTAACTCTCTCAGGGGATTTGACTACGTAGCTGCTGCTCATGTTGGTATCTGTACTGATGGTGCAAAAGCCATGACAGGGAGACATAGTGGAGTGGTAATGGGCGTGAAAGCAGTTGCTCCCGACGCCAGTTGTGTACACTGCAGCATCCACCGAGAGGATCTTGCTGCCAAGGGAATGCCTGACAGCTTGAAATTCGTTTTGACACTACAGTGAAAATGGTTACCTTTGTTAAAGCAAGGCCCCTGAACTCTCGTGTATTTTCTGCATGCAATGATATGGGCAGCGACCATGTAACGCTTTTACAACATACAGAAGAGTGCTGGTTATCAAGGGGCAAGGTATTGACACGTTTTTTTAAATTGAGAGACGAGCTTAAAGTTTTGTTTACTGGCCATAATTTTCACTTGTATGACCTCTTGCATGATGACGAGTTTCTCACACGACTGGCCAATCTGGAGAATGTTTTTCACCTGAATGATTTGAATCCACGATTACAGGGACTCTCCGCAACTATATTCAATGTACGGGACAAAATTGAGGCTATGATTAAGAAGTTGGAGCTCTTCTCTGTCTGCATTAACAAGGATAACACACAGGTCTTTCATTGTATGATTTCTTGTGTGCAAATGAACTCAAGCTTACGGACAATGTCAAATGTGATATAGCGAAGCACCTGAGTGAGTTGGGTGCGCAAATACACAAGTGCTTTCCTGAAACGGATGACACCAACACCTGGAATCATTATCCCTTTCATGCCCTGCCTCCAGTCCACTTACCGATATCTGAACAAGAGAGCCTCATCAAAATTGCATCAAGCAGTTCTGTGAAAATTGAATTTAATCAGAAGCCACTGCCAGATTTCTAGATTGGGCTGCGCTCAGAGTATCCTGTCTTGGCAAATCGTGCAGTTAAGACACTGCCCTATGCAACCATGTACCTATGTGAGAGTGGATTCTCGGCCCTCACTAGCATGAAAACTAAATACAGGCACAGACTGTGAGTGGACAATGATTTACGACTGAGACTCACTCCAATACAACCCAACATTGCAGAGTTATGTGCATCCTTTCAAGCACACCTTTCTCATTAACCTGTGGTGAGTTATTCACAATTTTTGATTAACAAATAAGGTTTTATATGTAAGATGGTTAAAATAAAGAGCAAATGGCAATGGCAAAAAACAACATTTGAGAGTGCGCTGACCCTGGTGTTAGAGGGGGTACGCAGCTGGAGGTTGAATGTTTGAAGAGGTACGGGACTATAAAAAGTTTGGGAACCACTGGTGTAATGGAATGATTTGCCTTGTGTGATAGGTTTTGTGGGTTTTGACACTCTTATGTAGGTTATGACTGTGTCATGACGTGTTATGATGCTAGGTGTCAAATAAAGTGTTACTGTAATCTCTTGTGGACAGACACACATAATATTAATGGTGGTAGCGGATGCAACGACTAACAAGGAATTTTGGTCCGGCACACTGACTTTTCATCAGTGATCATTTCACAGGTGCTCCCATCTTCTGAATTTTTGGAAGGAAAGGGGACATTTGGCCCATAGACTTTCCTGAAACTAGCAGAGGGTTTCCATTTCGGGTGGTGGAGATAGTATATTTCTCTTAACATCTCCCCTTTAATCGAGCATCTGACGCAATTACGTAAGATTTTTGTTCAGGGTTTCCGAGATTAGCCCATTTGTACCACCATTTATTATTATATATTAATTTTTTTCACCTTCATTTAGCCAGGTAGGCAAGTTGAGAACAAGTTCTCATTTACAACTGCGACCTGGCCAAGAATAAAGCAAAGCAGTTCGACACATACAACAACACAGAGTTACACATGGAATAGACAAAACATACAGTCAATAATACAGTTGAAGAAAATCTATATACAGTGTGTGCAAGTGAGGTAAGAAAAGGGAGGTAAAGGCAATAAATAGGCCATGGTGGCGAAGTAATTACAATATAGCAATTAAACACTAGAATGATTGATGTGCAGAAGACGAATGTGCAAGTAGAGATACAGGGGTGCAAAGGAGCAAGATAAATAAATAAATACAGTATGGGGATGAGGGAGTTGGTTGGGCTATTTACAGATGGGCTATGTACAGGTGCAGTGATCTGTGAGCTGCTCAGACAGCTGGTGCTTGAAGCTAGTAAGGGAGATATGAGTCTCCAGCTTCAGTGATTTTTGCAATTCATTCCAGTCATTGGCAGCAGAGAACTGGAAGGAAAGGCGGCTGAAGGAGGAATTGGCTTTGGGGCTAACAAGAGAGATATACCTGCTGGAGTGCGTGCTACGGGTGGGTGCTGCTATGGTGACCAGTGAGCTGAGATAAGGCGTGGCTCTACCTTTCAGAGACTTGTAGATGACCTGAAGCCAATGGGTTTGGCGATGAATATGAAGCGAGGGCCAGCCAACGAGAGCATACAGGTCGCAGTGGTGGGTAGTATATGGGGCTTTGGTGACAAAGCGGATGGCACTGTGATAGATTGCATCCAATTTGTTGAGTAGAGTGTTGGAAGCTATTTTGTAAATGACATCGCCGAAGTCGAGGATCGGTAGGATGGTTAGTTTTACGAGGGTATGTTTGGCAGCTTGAGTGAAGGATGCTTTTTTGAGAAATAGGAAGCTGATTCTAGATTTCATTTTGGATTGGAGATGCTTAATGTGAGTCTGGAAGGAGAGTTTACAGTCTAACCAGACACCTGGGTATTTGTAGTTGTCCACATATTCTAAGTCAGAACCGTCCAGAGTAGTGATGCTGGGGGGGCAGGCAGCGATCGGTTGAAGAGCATACATTTAGTTTTACTTGCATTTAAGAGCAGTTGGAGGCCGCGGAAGGAGAGTTGTATGGCATTCAACATGGGGGAGTCAAGGTGGTGGAAAAACAAAGCAAGAGATAGGGAAAACACATGGGGAAAAAATTCAGGCTGCTACAAATCAGTCCACAGTGGAATATTTGACACCAGGTGTTCCTAAGGAGACAGCCACTCAAAATATCTTATATGTCAACATCATTAGAGCACAGAGAAATGGCCAACACAATACTAATGACAAAAATGTAGGAACATTTAAAAAGAAGGATGACTGATGTACTGTATGTGTGATCATTTTAGCAATGTATACTACACAGAACAAGCAACTAACAGATGCATATCTCAGTGAAGTTATTGCTCTTTTCAATCAACGCTACCTAAAACCAGATGTCATCTTAAAAATGCCCACCTGAAACAGCTTTGCTGCCCTTCGTATGGCCATATGAAAGTGTTGCTTTGAATAGCATCACGAACTCCCTATACATTGAGTGTCCAGCCATTAGGAACACCTTCCTAATATTGAGTTGCAGTCAGTTGAGTTGCAGTCAGTTGAGTTGCAGTCAGTTGAGTTACAGTCAGTGAGTACAGTCATTGTATAATGCCCCCTTATTCATTTCATGTATCCATTGCTTTTGGAGCATAGCAAGAGCAAAGGTCTCCTTGTCTTACGTTATAATGCCCATTTTTGTCGGGAAACACCTGAAAGAGCTCAGGATACTGGCTTTCTCGCTCTCCTCCCTCCACACACACTCACACACAGACACCATGTCCACCCTTGTTTTGATTGATTTTTGGTTCCCTTTTTGGAGTGGATTATAGCCATCTGCAGACTCTTGAGGAACAAAAGTGTCTCCTTGGTCCCCCTCCACCACCACTACCCAGTACTTCAGAAGGATAACACAGCCAGATAAACATTCTCTTGGCCCAACTCTACCATCGCTCAGCAGAGAGAGAGAGAGAGAGAGAGGGAGAGGGAGAGGGAGAGGGAGAGGGAGAGGGAGAGGGAGAGAGAGGGAGAGAGAGAGAGAGAGAGAGAGAGAGAGAGAGAGAGAGATTTTTTTTATTACTTCAATAGACATTGTTCAACTGGCAACAACAAGCTGAATTGTGAGTACAATGGACTTGCTGTTGGGCAGTTGGCTTGAGCGGATGGGTCATCAATGTAACAGCCAAGAGATAGTCAGTCAGTCTCTCCATCAGGGCACACTGCTGTTTCAGACATTCACAGTTGCTCGGTAGTAGCCGCTACTCCATAGATATCTACCCAGCAAACAGGACACTTCCTCAGGACATTAGATGGCGTACGGTCCCTTTAAGGGTTTCAGCAAGACGTTATCCCACTGACTTTCTGAGAACGTTCTAAGAACATTAAAACACTACGTTAACCTCAGGACCATAATATGGTGTTCAGTACAGGTCGTTATACGTTATAATATGGTTAACGTTATAATATGGTTAACGTTATAATATGGTTGCAGTATAACGTTATAATAACGTATTTGATGTCCATTAGGGAACGTTACGAAAAGGATCCTATTTGTTATCCATGGAACTTTCAATGACCACAAGGGGACGTTTCACAATGGTCAAGAGGTGTGATGGTCCCAAGGGAATGTTCTCGGGTGGACCTTTGTCTAGTTCCTTGCAAGTTACCAGGACTGAGGACAATGTCAGGACATTTTCAGGCCTTTCATTTTACTAGTCCTTAGGATGTTGTGTAATGGTCCTAAGGGAACATTCTCTGGGGGACCTTTGTCTAGTTCCCTGTAAGTTACCTGGACATCACTGTGGACCATGTCAGGACCCAAACCATTATAGGTAAAGTAATTAAATGGTATAGGGGCTGTAAGGTAAGTAGTACGCTGTTCATCCGAAACATATTTAATCAATTACAATATGATTACATTTGACATGATCACTTAGTATTTACTTTTCAACATAACCACACCTGGGATTTGAACTCACGATCTCTGGATTTGGGGTGCACTGATATTTCTGCTGCGCCACAAAGTCTGAAGCATTTTCAGAAGTCCCCTACACATTCATTACCTATAATACATATATGTGATTAGTACAATAGTGCCAACTGCACTGATATTTTAGTTATTAGTGTATCTGACTATAGTCTCATTATTGATTTAATTGATTTATTTCAGCAATTTTGAGGGTTTTCTTTATAGTTGTCTAGTGTTGGTGGGGCATACTATTAATGTTGTATCGTTACTCCTGACAAATATTGTTTTTTCTTAAGCGTATTATCAACAGAGCTGAAATTCACTTTCAAGTGCAAAGTGTAGGAATACAGGTGAAATCAGTCATTAACACAAACAAGCTCAGAATGCTGTGAATCAAGAGGTTGTGTGTTCAAATCCCAGGTGGAGGACATGCTGAAGACTAATTACTGTATACATTAACATATGACTTTGACATACAGTACATGATTTAATTGTGTAAGTTATAAGCACTGTGTGTGTGGGAGTGTCTCTAACATTGCCAAAAGGCAAAGAGCTGTGAATGGCTCAGTGGTTCATCAATCATTTTGATGGGCTTGGCAACAGCAATTAGGGGTGATGTGTAATGAAACTAGGGTGCCCTGGGTAGAATGCTTTTTGTTGTTGGGGATATAATTTCTTTGCAACCATCAGGTGATGTCCCTGGAACAAACCGGGAACTAGACAAAACCTCCAGGGGACAATGCCACAACGTCCTGACCACTTTTCGTGACATTCCAGGGACGTCCTAACAATGCATTTTTGTTTGCAGGACCATGGCCTAAGTGTAGCACCCAGCTGGTTGAGTTACAAGTTTTAAGTTGCTCTGCGTCCACATCACAGAGGACTTGTCATGGACCAACAACGCCACCACTCTTGTCAAGATGGCACAACAGTGTCTCTACTTCCTAAGGCGGCTGAAGAAATTTGGCATGTCGCCCCAGGTGTTCTCCAAATACTACCGCTGCACCGTCGAGAGCGCCCTGACCGGTTGCATCACGGTCTGGTACGGAAATTTCTCCATCCACGACCACAAGGCCCTCCAGCGGGTAGTGAAGACAGCCCAGTACATCACTTGGACCCTGCTCCCAACCATCCAGAACATTTACTGGAAACGGTGCCCGAGGAAGGCACGCAGCATCATCAAGGACCCCCCACACCCCAGACACAAGCTGTTCTCCCCTTTACCGTCGGGCAGACGGTATCAGAGAATGAGGTCTGTTACCAACAAGCCATCAGACTGCTGAACAATTGAATTGGACTGACCACCTGCTATGGATTCTCCACACCTAGGAGCACATGCACTCACTCATGCACACACACAGACGTACACACACACACATATACATTTATGCTACACACACATCACAACTGCTGCTACCAGACTTTTATTATACTGCTTAGTTTATACACTGCCCCCATCCCCCCTTCCCCAATACATGTGTAAATATTGGACTATCAATTGTGCCTTACTATAAAATGTTTATTTTATTCTGCTGAGCCATTTACTTTATGTTCATATTCTTAAACTGTATTATTTCTTGTTGTTGTTGGATTCTCGAGAAGGAACCTTCAAATAAGCATTTCGCTGGACGATGTATGCCATGTGTATCCAGGACAATTGACTAATACAACTGGAAACTTGAATACAAAGGTAAATAAAAAATGCTACAAAATAAAAACACAAAACATTTGTTAAATATTGTACAAAATATACAGGAGCTCTCTGCCTAGGCAGCCACAGCTCTGCCTTGACCTAAGCTCTCTCAACCCAGTACAACTGTCCTCTCAACGGACATACTGAAACACAGAGGGCTCTATTTCCCCTGCATCACATCTGTGTGTTAAAAGGACTTGCTTGGAACCTTGGCAAAAGTGTTAAATGTTGGGCAACAACTTTCAATACGTTTGTGGATGAGCAAGTGTTGCCTTTGTCATTGTGAATCATTACCAATTATGGTCATTTTAGTGGATGACTGAAGCTTGGACTGTGAATATCTCATTATGTATCCATTTGGCATGCCTACAAGTGAATAAGCTTGTTTGATGGTTACTATGGGGCGTTTTCAGATTGTCCTCTGAAATGATGCACTGTACTAACAGCCGTTTGGGATTACATCACCACTGCTGTTTGTCCAGAAACACTCTGGGAACCAGACCTTGTCAGCTGGGATGCATGAGCCTGGTGTGGTCATGGTCTAACACCCCACTCTCAGCTGGTGCTGAGTTGACTGAGGAGCAGCAGGATGCATGGACGGATTGGGCAGTGGGTACTGAGAGACAGGACACTTGCTGACAACTGGTGGTTCTTGGGGCATTATCCAAAAGTTCAGTAGCCAGAAAAAGTAATGAATTGAGTAAAATTAGACACTGGAATGTACTGGGGGCATTGTACAACCCAGAAGGCATCCCACTGAATACAAACAAGCCAAATGGTATGCAAAAGGCTACCTTTGCTTTACCTGAATGACTTAGTCATATTAGAACTCAGACATTTTTTATTTTGCTATGGTGGGTGCCCTACTGAACAACTCTGGATTCTACAGTCACTCAACCAACAATTTGCACGTTGCCATCTATTTGCTCTAGTCCTGTGATTTAGCTCTTTACCGTTTCTTTGAGGCATTATTAGTTATCTCCTTTTATCCTCTGTCACCAGAGGGAGGAAACATACTCCCACTGTTACGGTGAGTGAATGAGGACCCAAAAGCGAACTAACTTAAACAGAGCTTCTTTAATAACCAAACATAGGTAGGCTCAGATAGACCGGCAGATTCCGACAGGACAGGACAAGGTTACAGCAAACATGACGATAGTCTGGCTCAGGCATGAAACACAACAAACAAGAATCCGACAAGGACAGGAACAAAAACAGAGAGAGATATAGGGGACTAATCAGAGGGAAAAGGGGAACAGGTGGGAGAAGGGGTGACGAGGTAGTCAAGAGGAGACAAGGAACAGCTGGGGGAAAGCGGGGGAGAAAAGGTAACCTAATACGACCAGCAGAGGGAGACAGGGTGAAAGGAAAGGACAGAAAGACACAACATGACAATACATGACAGTACCCCCCCACTCACCGAGCGCCTCCTGGCGCACTCGAGGAGGAAACCTGGCGGCAACGGAGGAAATCCTCGATCAGCGCACGGTCCAGCACGTCCCGAGAGGGAACCCAACTCCTCTCCTCAGGACCGTACCCCTCCCAATCAACGAGGTACTGGTGACCACGGCCCCGAGGACGCATGTCCAAGATCCTGCGGACCCTGTAGATGGGTGCGCCCTCGACAAGGATGGGGGGGGGGGGGGGGGGGAGACGAGCGGGGGCGCGAAGAACGGGCTTAATACAGGAGACATGGAAGACCGGGTGGACGCGACGAAGGTATCGCGGAAGAAGAAGTCGAACTGCGACAGGATTAATGACCCGAGAAATACGGAACGGACCAATGAACCGCGGGGTCAACTTGCGAGAAGCCGTCTTAAGGGGAAGGTTCTGAGTGGAGAGCCAAACTCTCTGACCGCGACAATATCTAGGACTCTTAGTTCTACGCTTATTAGCAGCCCTCACAGTCTGCGTCCTATAACGGCAAAGTGCAGACCTGACCCTCTTCCAGGTGCGCTCGCAACGTTGGACAAAAGCCTGAGCGGAGGGGACGCTGGACTCGGCGAACTGAGATGAGAACAGCGGAGGCTGGTACCCGAGGCTACTCTGAAAAGGAGATAGCCCGGTCGCAGACGAAGGAAGCGAGTTGTGGGCGTATTCTGCCCAGGGGAGCTGTTCTGACCAAGACGCAGGGTTGCGAAAAGAAAGACTGCGTAAGATGCGACCAATAGTCTGATTGGCCCGTTCTGCTTGACCGTTAGACTGGGGGTGAAAGCCGGAAGAGAGACTGACGGAAGCCCCAATCAAACGGCAAAACTCCCTCCAAAATTGAGACGTGAATTGCGGACCTCTGTCCGAAACGACGTCTGACGGAAGGCCATGAATTCTGAAAACATTCTCGATGATGATTTGTGCCGTCTCTTTAGCAGAAGGAAGCTTAGCAAGGGGAATGAAATGAGCCGCCTTAGAGAACCTATCGACAACCGTAAGAATAACAGTCTTCCCCGCTGACGAAGGCAGTCCGGTGACAAAATCTAAGGCGATGTGAGACCACGGTCGAGAGGGAATGGGAAGCGGCCTGAGACGGCCGGCAGGAGGGGAGTTACCGGACTTAGTCTGCGCGCAGACCGAACAAGCAGCCACGAAACGACGCGTGTCATGCTCCCGGGTGGGCCACCAAAAACGCTGGCGAATGGAAGCAAGCGTTCCCCGAACGCCAGGGTGGCCGGCTAACTTGGCAGAGTGAGCCCACTGAAGAACGGCCAGACGAGTAGGAACGGGAACGAAAAGAAGGTTCCTAGGACAAGCGCGCGGCGACGGAGTGTGAGTGAGCGCTTGCTTTACCTGCCTCTCAATTCCCCAGACAGTCAACCCGACAACACGCCCCTCAGGGAGAATCCCCTCGGGGTCAGTGGAGGCTACTGAAGAACTGAAGAGACGAGATAAAGCATCAGGCTTGGTGTTCTTAGAGCCCGGACGATAAGAAATCACGAACTCGAAACGAGCGAAAAACAGCGCCCAACGCGCCTGACGCGCATTAAGTCGTTTGGCAGAACGGATGTACTCAAGGTTCCTATGGTCAGTCCAAACGACAAAAGGAACGGTCGCCCCCTCCAACCACTGTCGCCATTCGCCTAGGGCTAACCGGATGGCGAGCAGTTCGCGGTTTCCCACATCATAGTTACGTTCCGACGGCGACAGGCGATGAGAAAAATACGCGCATGGGTGGACCTTGTCGTCAGAGAGGGAGCGCTGAGAAAGAATGGCTCCCACGCCCACCTCTGACGCGTCAACCTCGACAACGAACTGTCTAGAGACGTCAGGTGTAACAAGGATAGGAGCGGATGTAAAACGATTCTTGAGGAGATCAAAAGCTCCCTGGGCGGAAACGGACCACTTAAAGCACGTCTTGACAGAAGTAAGGGCTGTGAGAGGAGCTGCCACCTGACCGAAATTACGGATGAAACGACGATAGAAGTTCGCAAAGCCGAGAAAGCGCTGCAGCTCGACGCGTGACTTAGGGGCGGGCCAATCAATGACAGCTTGGACCTTAGCGGGATCCATCTTAATGCCTTCAGCGGAAATAACAGAACCGAGAAATGTGACGGAGGAGGCATGAAAAGTGCACTTCTCAGCCTTCACAAAAAGACAATTCTCTAAAAGGCGCTGGAGGACACGTCGAACATGCTGAAGATGAATCTGGAGTGACGGTGAAAAAATCAGGATATCGTCAAGGTAAACGAAAACAAAGATGTTCAGCATGTCTCTCAGGACATCATTGACTAATGCCTGAAAGACAGCTGGAGCGTTAGCGAGGCCGAAAGGAAGAACCCGGTATTCAAAGTGCCCTAACGGAGTGTTAAACGCCGTCTTCCACTCGTCCCCCTCCCTGATGCGCACGAGATGGTAAGCGTTACGAAGGTCCAACTTAGTGAAAAACCTGGCTCCCTGCAGGATCTCGAAGGCTGAAGACATAAGAGGAAGCGGATAACGATTCTTAACTGTTATGTCATTCAGCCCTCGATAATCTATGCAGGGGCGCAGAGACCCGTCCTTCTTCTTGACAAAAAAAAACCCCGCTCCGGCGGGAGAGGAGGAGGGGACTATGGTACCGGCGTCAAGAGCTACAGACAAATAATCCTCGAGAGCCTTACGTTCGGGAGCCGACAGAGAGTATAGTCTACCCCGGGGGGGAGTGGTTCCCGGAAGGAGATCAATACTACAATCATACGACCGGTGTGGAGGAAGAGAGGTGGCCCTGGACCGACTGAACACCGTGCGCAGATCGTGATATTCCTCCGGCACCCCTGTCAAATCACCAGGCTCCTCCTGTGAAGAAGAGACAGAGGAAACAGGAGGGATAGCAGACATTAAACATTTCACATGACAAGAGACGTTCCAGGAGAGGATAGAATTACTAGACCAATTAATGGAAGGATTATGACAAACTAGCCAGGGATGGCCCAAAACAACAGGTGTAAAAGGTGAACGAAAAATCAAAAAAGAAATGGTTTCGCTATGATTACCAGAAACAGTGAGGGTTAAAGGTAGCGTCTCACGCTGAATCCTGGGGAGAGGACTACCATCCAGGGCGAACAAGGCCGTGGACTCCCTTAACTGTCTGAGAGGAATGTCATGTTCCCGAGCCCAGGTCTCGTCCATAAAACAGCCCTCCGCCCCAGAGTCTATTAAGGCACTGCAGGAAGCTGACGAACCGGTCCAGCGTAGATGGACCGACAAGGTAGTGCAGGATCTTGAAGGAGAGACAGGAGTAGTAGCGCTCACCAGTAGCCCTCCGCTTACTGATGAGCTCTGGCTTTTACTGGACATGAAGTGACAAAATGACCAGCAGAACCGCAATAGAGACAGAGGCGGTTGGTGATTCTCCGTTCCCTCTCCTTAGTCGAGATGCGGATACCTCCCAGCTGCATAGGCTCAGCTCCCGAGCCGGCAGAGGAAGATGGTAGTGATGCGGAGAGGGGGGCAACGGAGAACGCTAGCTCCTTTCCACGAGCTCGGTGACGAAGATCAACCCGTCGCTCAATGCGAATAGCGAGTTCAATCAGGGAATCCACGCTGGAAGGGACCTCCCGGGAGAGAATCTCATCCTTTACCTCTGCGCGGAGACCCTCCAGAAAACGAGCGAGCAAAGCCGGCTCGTTCCAGCCACTGGAGGCAGCAAGAGTGCGAAACTCAATAGAGTAGTCTGTTATGGATCGATTACCTTGACATAGGGAAGACAGGGCCCTGGAAGCCTCCTCCCCAAAAACAGATCGATCAAAAACCCGTATCATCTCCTCCTTAAAGTCCTGATACTGGTTAGTACACTCAGCCCTTGCCTCCCAGATTGCCGTGCCCCACTCACGAGCCCGTCCAATAAGGAGAGATATGACGTAGGCGACACGAGCAGTGCTCCTGGAGTAAGTGTTGGGCTGGAGAGAAAACACAATATCACACTGGGTGAGGAACGAGCGGCATTCAGTGGGCTCCCCAGAGTAACACGGCGGGTTATTGATTCTGGGCTCCGGAGATTCGAAAGCCCTGGAAGTGGCCGGTGGATCGAGGCGGAGATGGTGAACCTGTTCTGTGAGGTTGGAGACTTGGGTGGCCAGGGTCTCAACGGCATGTCGAGCAGCAGACAATTCCTGCTCGTGTCTGCCTAGCATCGCTCCCTGGATCTCGACGGCTGAGTGGAGAGGATCCGGAGTCGCTGGGTCCATTCTTGGTCGGATTCTTCTGTTACGGTGAGTGAATGAGGACCCAAAAGCGAACTAACTTAAACAGAGCTTCTTTAATAACCAAACATAGGTAGGCTCAGATAGACCGGCAGATTCCGACAGGACAGGACAAGGTTACAGCAAACATGACGATAGTCTGGCTCAGGCATGAAACACAACAAACAAGAATCCGACAAGGACAGGAACAAAAACAGAGAGAGATATAGGGGACTAATCAGAGGGAAAAGGGGAACAGGTGGGAGAAGGGGTGACGAGGTAGTCAAGAGGAGACAAGGAACAGCTGGGGGAAAGCGGTGGAGAAAAGGTAACCTAATACGACCAGCAGAGGGAGACAGGGTGAAAGGAAAGGACAGAAAGACACAACATGACAATACATGACACCCACACTGTGCCAAAATAATATACCCCACAACTAGCCACAAAGTTTAAGGCTATAGGTTTTCATTGGGCAGACTTAAGCCATCTCTGTCAGCCATACTCCCAAAGTTTGGAATAGAAAAAAATTACACTTTTAGTTGGCACATCATACACTACATGACCAAAAGTATGTGGATACCTGCTCGTCGAACACCTCATTCCAAAATCATGGGCATCAAGGTCTGTGTCTATTTGTCAATAAAAGCTGGTGCGCAATCTCTAATATTAAAGAAGTTTCAAGATAGAGTAGACCACACCATTTACCAAGAGACTATTTTTTTTTGTAGCTGTCCATTTACCATTACAAACCGATGCTGGCACTAAGACCGCACTCAATGAGCTGTAAAAGGCCATAAATCAAATAAAATGTTTTAATGTTATTGGTCACATACCCGTATTTAGCAGATGTTACTGTGGGTGTAGAGAAATGCTTGTGTTCCTAGCTCCAACAGTGCAGTAGTATCTAACAATTCACAACAATACACACAAATCTAAAAGTAAAACAATGGAATTAAGGAATATATAATATTAGGATGAGCATGGTCGGAGTGGCATTGACTAATATACAGTAGAATACAGTATATACAGTGCCTTCAGAAAGTTCAGACTTATTCTAAAATATTTAAACTGATTTTTTTCCCCTCATCAGTCTACACACAATATTTACATAAGTATTCAGACCCTTTGCTATGAGACTCGAATTTGAGCTCAGGTGTATCCTGTTTCCATTGATTATCCGAGAGATGTTTCGACAACTTGCATTGGAGTCCACCTGTGTTAAATTAAAATGATTGGACATGATTTGGGAAAGGTACACACCTGTCTATATAAGGTCCCACAGTTCACAGTGCATGTCAGAGCAAAAACCAAGCCATGAGGTCGAAGGAATTGTGCGTAGAGCTCCGAGAAGTTTGGAATCACCAAGATTCTTCCTACAGCTGTCCGCCCGACCAAAATGAGCAATCGGGGGAGAAGGAAAAAATAAGAGCACCTCCTCCCAGCTGCCCACTGCACTGAGACTAGGAAACACTGTTACCACCGATGAATTTGCGATAATTGATCATTTCAATAAGCATTTTTCTATGGCTGGCCATGCTTTCCACCTGGCTACCCCTATCCCGGCCAACAGCCCTGTGCCCCCTACAGCAACTTGCCCAAGCCTCCCCCATTTCTCCTTCACCCAAATCCAGATAGCTGATGTTCTGAAAGAGCTGCAAAATCTGGACCCCTACAAATCAGCCGGGCTAGACAATCTGGACCCTCTCTTTCTAAAATTATCCGCCGAAATTGTTGCAACCCCTATTACTAGCCTATTACTAGCCTGTACTACAACAATTGGATACCACGAAATTGGGGAGAAAAAGGGGTAAAATTCAAAAAAAAAAAAAAAAAGCATCCTTCATGCTGCCAAACATACCCTCAATCCTTGGCGATGTCATTTACAAAATAGCCTCCAACACTCTACTCAGCAAATTGGATGCAGTCTATCACAGTTTTGTCACCAAAGCTGTACCACTGCGACCTGCTGGCCAAACCCACTGGCTCCAGGTCATCTATAAGTCTTTGCTAGGTAAAGCCCCGCCTTATCTCCATCAGAGTCCCTGGGTTCGCGCCCAGGCTCTGTCGTAACCGGCCGCGACGCACAATTGGGGCGACGCACAATTGGCCTAGCGTCGCCCGGGTTAGGGCCTCACTGGTCAACATAGCAGCACCCACCCGTAGCACGTTCTCCAGCAGGTATATTTCACTGGTCACCCCCAAAGCCAATTCCTCCTCCAGCCGCATTTCCTTCCAGTTCTCTGCTGCCAATGACTGGAACGAACTGCAAAAATCTCTGAAGCTGGAGACTCATATCTCCATCACTAGCTTTAAGCACCAGCTATCAGAGCAGCTCACAGATCACGGCACCTGTACATAGCCCATCCAACTACCTCATCCCCATACTGTTATTTATTTGATTTATTCTGCTCCTTTGCACCCCAGTATCTCTACTTGCACACTCATCTTTTGCACATTTATCATTCCAGTGTTTAATTGCTATATTGTAATTATTTAGCCACTATGGCCTATTCATTGCCTTACCTCGCTTATCCTACCTCATTTGCACCCACTGTACATAGACTTTTTCTATTGTATTATTGACTGTATGTTTGTTATTCCATGTGTAGCTCTGTGTTGTTGTTTGTGTTGCACTGCTTTGCTTTATCTTGGCCAGGTCACAGTTGTAAATGTGATATTGTTCTCAACTAGCCTACCTGGTTAAATAAAGGTGAAATAAATGTTGTTGTTTTTTTAAAAGGGCCTTGGTCAGGGAGGTGACCGAGAACCCAATGGTCACACTGACAGAGCTCCAGAGTTCCTCTCTGGAGATGGGAGAATCTTCCAGAAGGACAACTATCTCCGCAGCACTCCACCAATCAGGCCTTTATGGTAGAGTGGCCAGACGGAAGCCGCTCCTCAGTAAAAGGCACATGACAGCCCGCTTGGAGTTTGCCAAAAGGCACCTAAAGGACTCTTAGACCATGAGAAACAAGATTCTCTGGTCTGATGAAACCAAGATTGAACTCTATGGCCTGAATGCCAAGCGTCACATCTGGAAGAAACCTGGCACCATCCCTACTGTGAAGCATAGCGGTGACAGCATCATGTTGTGGGGATGTTTTTCAGTGGCAGGGACTGGGAGACTAGTCTGGATCGAGAGAAAGATGACGGAGCAAAGTACAGAGAGATCCTTGATGATGAAAAACTTCTCCAGAGAGATAAAGGGAAAAAAGTCTAAATAAAACATCATAAAAGTACATTTGAATGACACTAAGTGACAGTGTTCTTCCAACAAATGCTGGTTTGCCTGAGGCTGATGGCATGCAGGTGTTTTTACACATGCATATACACACACTCTCATTCAAATAAACACATACAAGAACACACACATACATGTAATAGTGCCAGACATGCACACAAATATATAGCAGTTGGCACTGCTGTTATGATTTCAGTTGTCCTTGATGTCCTTCGTTTTAAATGTATTATTTTGTTTTATTTTATTGCATTGTTGTTTGCTGTTTTCTTCTGTCTTTTCCTTTTTACTCTTTAGTTCATTCTTTTGGTTGTTGGTGCATTGGGGGGGTTATTGGGGGTGGGGAACCCATGGAGGTCTGGATTTGGAGTCATACTCAAAATTAAAGTGGAAAACCACACTACAGGCTGATCCAACTTTGATGTAATGTCCTTAAAACAAGTCAAAATGAGGCTCAGTAGTGTGTGTGGCCTCCACGTGCCTGTATGACCTCCCTACAACGCCTGGGCATGCTCCTGATGAGGTGGCAGATGGTCTCCTGAGGGATCTCCTCCCAGACCTGGACTAAAGCATCCGCCAACTCCTGGACAGTCTGTGGTGCAACGTGGCGTTGGTGGTTGGAGCGAGACATGATGTCCCAGATGTGCTCAATTGGATTCAGGTCTGGGGAACGGGAGGGCCAGTCCATAGCATCAATGCCTTCCTCTTGCAGGAACTGCTGACACACTCCAGCCACATGAGGTCTAGCATTGTCTTGCATTAGGAGGAACCCAGGGCCAACCGCACCAGCATATGGTCTCACAAGGGGTCTGAGGATCTCATCTCGGTACCTAATGGCAGTCAGGCTACCTCTGGTGAGCACATGGAGGGCTGTGCGGCCCCCCAAAGAAATGCCACCCCACACCATGACTGACCCACCGCCAAACCGGTCATGCTGGAGGATGTTGCAGGCGTCTCCAGACTCTGTCATGTCTGTCACATGTGCTCAGTGTGAACCTGCTTTCATCTGTGAAGAGCACAGGGCGCCAGTGGCGAATTTGCCAATCTTGGTGTTCTCTGGCAAATGCCAAACGTCCTGCACGGTGTTGGGCTGTAAACACAACCCCCACCTGTGGACGTCGGGCCCTCATACCACCCTCATGGAGTCTGTTTCTGACCGTTTGAGCAGACACATCCACATTTGTGGCCTGCTGGAAGTCATTTTGCAGGGCTCTGGCAGTGCTCCTCCTTGCACAAAGGCGGAGGTAGCGGTCCTGCTGCTGGGTTGTTGCCCTCCTACGGCCTCCTCCACGTCTCCTGATGTACTGGCCTGTCTCCTGGTAGCGCCTCCATGTTCTGGACACTACGCTGACAGACACAGCAAACCTTCTTGCCACATCTCGCATTGATGTGCCATCCTGGATGAGCTGCACTACCTGAGCCACTTGTGTGGGTTGTAGACTCCGTCTCATGCTACCACTAGAGTGAAATCACCGCCAGCATTCAAAAATGAACAAAACATCAGCCAGGAAGCATAGGAACTGAGAAGTGGTCTGTGGTCACCACCTGCAGAACCACTCCTTTATTGGGGGTGTCTTGCTAATTGCCTATAATTTCCACCTGTTGTCTATTCCATTTGCACAACAGCATGTGAAATGTATTGTCAATTGTTGCTTCCTAAGTGGACAGTTTGATTTCACAGAAGTGTGATTGACTTGGAGTTACATTGTGTTGTTTAAGTGTTCCCTTTATTTTTTTGAGCAGTGTATATTTTATATCACCATCATGCACATGCACCCTCACACATAAGGATGGCTCTGTTGCGGAAATACATGTTTGATAGTGTCTTGATGATGTATTGTTTGTCCTTCATATTCTAATACTTTAATGTTACCCCTTCCTTGTAATTAATATTTTATTTTTTTAAATGTTAAAGTACAGAGAGATTCTTGATGAAAAACTTATCCAGAGCGCTCAGGACCTGATTGGGCGAAGGTTCATCTTCTAACAGGACAAGAACCCTAAGCACAGAGCCAAGACAATACAGGAGTGGCTTTGGGACAAGTCTCTGAATGTCCTTGAGTGGCCCAGCCAGAGCCCGGACTTGAACCCGAACATCTCTGGAGATACTTGACAGAGCTTGAGAGGATCTGCAGAGAAGAATGGGAGAAACCCCCCAAATACAGGTGTGTCAAGATTTTAGCGTCATACCCAAGAAGACTCAAGGCTGTAATCACTGCAATAGGTGCTTCAACAAAGTACTGTGTAAACGGTCTGAATGATTATGTAAATGTGATATTTCAGTTTTATTTTTTTATACATTGCAGACATTTCTAACAACCTGTTACTGCTTTGTCATTTTGGGGTATTGTGTATATATTGATGAATAAAGCTGTAACGTAACAAAATGTGTAAAAAGTCAAGGGGTCTGAATACTTTCTGAATGCACTGTATAGTGTATGTACTAAAGCTGCAGCTTTTCCAATTTTCACATTCAGTTTACTGGACCTCTTCCCTGGGTGTGTTCATTTGTTGTTGTATTGGACTTCAAGGGTGTATCCTGGAGCCCTTTGCTCCCGTCTGCACTCTCCTCTCTGGGGCTTGGGCTCTGGCCGCTTCCCCCCTAGACTCCCTCTGGAGCCCACGGAAGTCCACACCCTGGCCACCCTCTCCCATCCCGCTGGATCCCCCTTCCTGACCGCTTCCTGTTTTCCACCGTCTACACATCACCTCACCTCTGCCATACAGGCAGAGAGAAAAATAGAGAGTGAGAGAAAGGGAGAGAGAGTCCTTTGTTGTAGTGTCCCAGCTCAATGGACGTCTGCAAGGTCATTGACTGCAAAGTTAGCCTCTCATGCAGTACCAGTTTGGTTAGAGTGGGAGTATATAACATGAAGAATGGCATCAGAACTGATCTTTGATAAATTCACTGTCATTTGTCTTAGACAGGCAACCGTCCACAATAATTGTATGTTATCAGCAAGAAAGAATAGCTTGGTTGTCTCTAGTCTCCCGAGCCAGACACTCAATTCGGTATTCTCAGAATACATGCTTGTGAAGAAACTCTTTAAATGCTGGAGCTCAAGGCTATGGAAGTGTCTAACTGGGGTTGTTCTCTCCAAAAGCGGCTACCAGGAAATGGCACATGATATATTAGTGGTAGTGGA
This sequence comes from Oncorhynchus mykiss, assembly GCF_013265735.2. Taxonomy (NCBI): domain Eukaryota; kingdom Metazoa; phylum Chordata; class Actinopteri; order Salmoniformes; family Salmonidae; genus Oncorhynchus; species Oncorhynchus mykiss. Next base: position 21,473,984 of record NC_048580.1, read on the forward strand.
GTCGACATAACTTTAGTGCCCTTTGTTTTGGCTTATCAGTCTTTCAGCAGAAACCTCATATGGTTGAGATGTAGAGGGAGGGAGGGGTGCTGAGGCGTTTCAGGGGCCCCAGCTGAGGCATTTAAGGGTGGGGGCAGAGGCTTAATAAACGAGGTGGGACGTTTTAATGGGTTACTTATGCAGAGGCAAACATATTTTGGGGTTTCCAGGGATTCAGTCTAAGGGAGCTTTTTCCATATAACTTTAAGACCATGTAAAATTTCCCAGCTGCTCTTTTTCATACAGATTTACTGTTTGCAATAAATGTATGAGATTTTACAGAGGTAGGCATCATTCTAAGAGAAGCATAAAGGTTCAGGATATTGTTGCCATTTACTCTGGCTTTACTGGTCTATTCACCGAGATTTGCTATCTGAGACAAACAGGTGGTCAATTTAACATAGTGGTTTAGTGTTATCCTTATAGGAGTACCCTTCTACTGAATGTCTGGTAGTCATTTTCCTATCAGTTTGAGAGAATACCGTGTCTGTGTCTAGAATTATTGTGTGTCCAGAGGTCCATTCCATGCCAATCAAATAATTAAATAGAAGGGTGTAGAAGTGCAATTCATTCATTAAAAAAATTATTATTTTCCATGTGAACCTTCCATCTCAATAATTAAATAGGAATTGAATTGACCATAACCCTGGTGTCCAGTAACCAGCAGGGCTCTAAAGTTTGACCATTTAAACCAGCATTAATATTTTTCTGTGCGACCAGGAATTTTTATAAGGGAACACCAGTGCGCCTAGAATTTTATATTCATAAACCATGTTGCAGGCGTTCTAATACTACTCGTGGGCCGCTAACCATTTCTTTTACACCTTGTTCAGTCATGTTTGTTACTTCATTAGCTAGCTAACAACCTGGTAACTCTACCAGTATATCCAAACATTTGGGGCACAGAAAGAAACTAAAAGGGAAAGCTTCTTCAGGAGATCAATGGTCATTCTGTAGCAATGAATTTGGTGCACTTTGAGATAAACATTGAGAGATTCGAACATTGTGATATTAGATATTTTTCAGGTAACTTGCACCTTCCCACCGGCAGACACTGACAGTATTAATTTACAGTTGCTCTACTCTGGAGCACTCCCTACTCTCTACTCTGGAACGCATACATCTACAGTGTATTGCCAAAAATCACTCAATAAGCACTCAACTGGAAGCTTCATTAAATAGTACCCGCAAAACACCAGTCTCAACGTCAACAGCGAAGAGGCGACTCCGGGATGCTGGACTTCAAGGCAGAGTTCCTCTGTCCAGTGTCTGTGTTCTTTTGCCCATCTTCATCTTTTATTTTTATTGGCCAGTCTGAGATATGGCTTTTTCTTTGCAATTCTGCCTAGAATGCCAGCATCTCAGAGTCACCTCTTCACTGTTGACGTTGAGACTGGTGTTTTGCGGGCACTATTTAATGAAGCTGCCAATTGAGGACTTGTGAGGCCTCTGTTTTTCAAACTAGACATTCTAATGTACTTATCCTCTTGCTCAGTTGTGCACCGGGTCCTCCCACTCCTATTTCTATTCTGGTTAGAGCCAGTTTGCACTGTTCTGTGAAGGGAGTAGTACACAGCGTTGTGCAAGATATTCAGTTTCTTGGCAATTTCTCGCATGGAATAGGCTTCATTTCTCAGAACAAGAATAGACTGACAAGTTTCAGAGGTTCTTTGTTTCTAGCCATTTTGAGCCTGTAATCGAACCAACAAATGCTTATGCTCCAGATACTCAACAAGTCTAAAGGCCAGTTTTATTGCTTCTTTAATCAGAACAACAGTTTTCAGCTGTGCTAACATAATTCCAAAATGGTTTTCTAATGATCAATTAGCCTTTTAAAATGATTAGCTGACACAACGTGCCATTAGAACACAGGAGTGATGGTTGCTGATAATGGGCCTCTGTAATGGGCCTCATTTACAACATTAACAATGTCTACACTGTATTTCTGATAAATGTATAGTTATTTTAATGGACAAAAAAATGTGCTTTTCTATCAAAAACAAGGACATTTCTAAGTGACCCCAATCTTTTGAATGGTAGTGTACATATGAAGTGGTTAAAACAGTATGTAAACATTAAGACGTTATTGTCTCAGGTTCTTGTTTGCCTCCTTTTTCTATCCTCTTCTGATATGGCCTGTTTTTGTTCTTCTGGTGTCTCCATCATGCCCTATCCTTCTGTTGCTGTCTCTGTGTCTTGTCTGGTGTCTCTCTCCATCACCTATTCTTCTGTTGCCGTCTCTGTGTCTTGTCTGGTGTCTCTCTCCATCACCTATTCTTCTTTTTCTGTCTCCGTGTCTTGTATGGTGTCTCTTTCCTTCACCTACAGCGCCTTCGGGGAGTATTCAGACCTCTTTACTTTTTTGTTAAATAACAGCCTAATTCTAAAAAAGGACCCTTTGCGATGAGACTTGAAATTGAGCTCAGGTGCATCCTGTTTCCATTGATCATCCTTGAGATGTTTCGACAACTTGATTGGAGTCCACCTGCGGTAAATTAAGTTGATTGGACATGATTTGGAAAGGCACACATCTGTCTTTATAAGGTCCCACATTTGACAGCGCATGTCAAAGCAAAAACCAAGCCATGAGGTCAAAGAAATTGTCCGTAGAGCTCCGAGACAGGATTGTGTCGAGGCACTGATCTGGGGAAGGGTACCAAAAAATGTCTGCAGCATTGATGGTCCCCAAGAACACAGTGGCCTCCATCATTATCATATGGAAGAAGTTTGGAACCACCAAGACTCTTCTTAGAGCTGGTCACCAAGCCAAACTGAGCAATCGGGGGAGAAGGGCCTTTGTCAGGGAGGTGTCCAAGAACCCGAGTCATTCTGACAGAGCTCTAGCGTTCCTCTGTGGACATGGGAGAACCTTCCAGAATAATTATCTCTGCAGCACTCCACTAATCAGGCTTTTGTGGTAGAGTGGCCAGACGGAAGCAACTCCTCAGTAAAAGGCACATGACAGCCCGCTTGGAGTTTGCTTTCAGTTTTGTGCATATGCTGACATCTATCCACTGTTTCTGGTTTGGGTAGTCACAGTGGGTACAACATCTCCTATACACTTGATGAACTCAGTAACGTATCTGTGTATTCGTCGATGTTATTCTCAGAGGCTATCCGGAACATATTCACGTGATCAAAACAATCTTGAAGCATGGATTCCGATTGGTCAGACCAGTAGACCTTAGCACGGGTACTTCCTGTTTGAGTTTCTGCCTATAGCAATGGAGGAGCAAAATAGAGTCGTGATCAGATTTGCCGAAGGGAGGGTACAACTTCGGTAGCGCTTTCCTCAAATTTGCTTTGTTAAAATCCCCTGCTACAATAAATGTGGCCTCAAGATATGTGGTTTGCATGAAGTCCAGTGTAGTTCTTTGAGGGCCGTCGTGGTATCGGCTTGAGGGGGAATATACATGGCTGTGACTATAACCAAAGAAAATTATCTTGGGAGGTAATATGGTTGGCATTTGATTGTGAGGTATTCTAGGTTGGGTGAACAAAAGGACTTGAGTTTCTGTATGTTATCACAATCACACCATGAGTAGTTAATCATGAAACATTCTCCTCCTTTCTTCTTCCCGGAGAGTTCTTTATTCCTGTCTGCGCAATGTACTGAGAACCCAGATGGCTGTATGGACGGGGACAGTATATCTAGAGAGAGACATGTTTCCATGAAACAGAGTATGTTACAATCCCTGATGTCTCTCTGGAAGGAGATCCTCGCCCTGAGCTTATCTACTTTATTATCCAGAGACTGAACATTAGCAAGTAATATACTTGGAAGTGGTTGGATGGTGTGCACGCCTCCTGAGTCCACTCCGAATACCTCTTCTCCGCCGTGTTTTGGAGCAGCCTCTGGAATAAGTTCAATAGCCCTGGAGGGTAGGAACAAAGGATCCAATTTGGGAAAGTTGTATTCCTGGTCGTAATGCTGGTGAGTTACTGCCGCTCTGATATCCAAAAGTTATTTCCGGCTGTATGTAGTAATATCCCCCAAAAATTGGGCTAATAATTAAAGAAAACAAAACACAAAAAAACGAAATACCGCAAAATTGCTTAGGAGCTAGAAGCAGAGATGCCATATCTGTCGGTGCCATCTTACTGCCAGGTTTCTTCCAGACGTGCCGCTTGGCATCCAGGCCAAAGAGTTCAATCTTGATTTTATCAGACCAGAGAATCTTGTTTCTCATGGTCGTCTGTGAGTCTTCCGGTGCCTTTTGGCAAACTCCAAGCGGGCTGTCATGTGCCTTTTACCAAAGAGTGGCTTCCGTATGGACACTACCATAAAGGCTTGATTGGTGGAGGGCTGGAGAGATAGTTGTCCTTCTGGAAGGTTCTCCCATCTCCACAGAGTAACTCTAGAGCTCTGTCAGAGTGACCATCGGGTTCTTGGTCACTTCCCTGAACAAGGCCCTTCTCCCCCGATTGCTCAGTTTGGCCAGGTGGCCAGCTCAAAGAAGAGTCTTGTTGGTTCCACACTTCTTACATTTAAGAATGGAGGCCACTGTGTTCTTGGGGACCTTCAATGCTGCAGAATTGTTTTGTATCCATCCCCAGATCAGTGCCTCAACACAATTTTGTCTTGGAGCACTACAGACAATTTTTCAACCTCATGGCTTGGTTTTTGCTCTGACATGCACTGTCAACTGTGGGACCTTATATAGACAGGTGTGCGCCTTTACAAATCATGTCCAATCAATTGAATTTAACACAGGTGGACTCAAATCAAGTTGTAGAAACATCTCAAGGATGATGGAAACAGGATTCACCTGAGCTCAATTTCAAGTCTCATAGCAGTGGATATGAAGTTATTTCTGTTTTTCATTTTTAATAAATGTGTACAAATTTGCTGAAATTTCAAACCACCTGTTTTCGCTTTGTCATAATGGGGTATTGAGTGTAGAGTGCTGAGGCTGTAATGTAACAAAATATGTAAAAAGTCAAGGGGTCTGAATACTTTCCAAAGGCACTGTAAATGAGACAATATTTTCATGTTGAACACCTTTTAGTTCTCATTAAATGCTTTCAATATTTGCATATGAATTTCTACAATTTATAGTTGGTTTTAGGTTTCTAATTAATTGAAATTTGGAGCTATTGGAATTTGAACAATGTCCCATATGCATTGTGTAATTTACCGTTGGTCCCTAACTAGTCCCATAGGGCTATCCAAAGTAAACCCAAATTTATCACAGGCATTACAATCGGGTCACGTGCAGCTGCACCCCAAATTGAAACAAACCCAACCTTCATTTACGTTGTGATGCAGTCACAACCATCAGTCTCACAAAACAACGTTTTGGACAAGACTGACTATATGACCAAAAGTAACCTATTTACACGGTACACTTTGTGGTCAATTTTGACAGTAGAATAAATGTTTCTGACTGCCACAAGGACTGTTCTCTAAATGATAAGTTGTTTTTTAGGGGCAGTTGCTCTTTAAAGTTACTGTATACCGACACAACCAGGGCAATTGTAAAGAGTTGAAGTTTCCGCATAACAGCGCAACACCACTCCAAACATGACAGATAAGAAGCTACATTGTCCCTAGGCTATATCAACATAAAAAGACATGAGCCATAAAATGTACCTTTAGAAATGGAATAAGTTATAAGACCTCGATGATTCATTTCGTTAGTTCTACCAGCTAATGTGAGATTTTTAGATGACATAACATTCGAAGAAACATATCTTAAGGGCCTATGTATTGGACTTGCTTGTGGCTGAAACAACCAAATCCACTAATTTGATGTATATGTTTCAGTCAGAAAAAGGTTCTCTCATCCCTTCGGTCTCAGCTAGCTAGCCAGCCAGTAGCTAACCAAGCTAGCTACCGAAACGAAACGCATCAAATACACTCGCTGGGAAAAATATATATATATTCCTAATATCATGACTTATATCAACATCCTTAGCTTGCCCATTCACAATATACTGTTAAATAACTGACTGACACCCAATATCGGTAGGATGCTGAGCGCTAACACACCAGCTTATTAGCAGGAACATTCCTTATGCTAAGGAAGACTGGCTAATAAGCTACCACCAACCCTGCACAAACCTGTAGTGTTGCGAACTCTGCCGCTGCTGCTGAACTTTCACTTTCTGTCTGTTCTGCCCTCTCCGTCTCATTCACTGCTGCCTCAACCTGCTTGTTTTTTTCGGACACTCTTTCAGAAGTTCGGGAATATCTATATTTGCCCTGTTCTATGCCGTAGACTCTGACTGAGTGACAGGTGTTTTTCTGAGTGATGTCGTTGACATCGAGCAGGTGCTGGAGGGGTGCAGGGATGTGAGCAGTCCACTGAGTTGTGAAATCTCGACCATTCACAGCAGGCACCGTGTCACTCCAGGGGCTACTTGCAATACCTGCTACTGCCTAGAGCAGTATATTGTATTGTTTATTTTTGTCATAGAAATTTGTCAGTAAAAAAATTATAATAATTAATTTGCAAAGTGCAAGTGATGTGTAGTTATGGAAACTCATATCAGACAGAAATTGTAAAAAATAATTTACCATCAAAAGGTTCGGGGCTTGACCAAAAACATCCGGGGCTGAAGCGCCAGAAGTCCAGGCTTAATGACACCACTATTTCAGAAGTACCTAGAATTCATAAAGGCTATATCTCAATCGATTAGAACAATTGTATTTTCCGGTGCTCCTATATTTTATGTTGTGCTCCAAAGTTGGGCACACCTGTGCTACGAATGAACATTTTTCATTTAGAATCCTGGTAACCAGTAATAATACTCTGAGTGTGAAAGTGTATATGTGCTCAGTCTTGTTGTCTGCTGGTTGAGAGGGAGTGTATAGCCCTTTAAACCTGTCAAACTGCCATGAGGACACAGTGAGCGACTGTGTGGCACCTCTGCTCCTCCGTCCCGCTCCCTTATTGAGAATTTATTGCTTCCTGAATCCTGAAAATGGGAGTCGGAGCACAACACAATTCCAACCGTCCTTTTCCTCCCTCCCTCCCTCCCTGCCGCCCCCGGTGTCTGTTTCCACTCCTCTAAATCTCTCGCTCTATCTAGCTTTATTTCAAGCCATCCGTCTTGGGCCCCCTAAGGACACATATAGTGACTTAACATTGTTGTAAAAGTCTCCGACCCTTATCCCAAATATATCTAAGTGACAACTAGAGGTTGTGGGTTTAAATCCATGTCATGCGATTATAAGGACATGTTGTTCAACCATGGTCATCTGTAGTGTGACTTGTTTTAAGATGTGTGCATGAGAGATGACAACTATATAACTATACAACCATGTAACTTTACTATATAGTTGGTGGAAGAGGCAACCATGCAGAGATAAAAAAATAAATAAAATCCATAACATTCAAATGTGCTTTTCAGCCTTTTTATATCACAGACCACATAAACACTTTCCTCCATAAGTTGTTTTTTGTTTCTAGAATTTCTTATATACATAATAACATTCACATTGGTATTAACACAAAATTACACTCACATAGAAACAATTGACAATATCAGCAAGCATGGCAGTTTTCGGCTTTTTGTGTACATACCGCTCCAGCACATCAACTTAATTTGGTGTTAACTGCTCCCTTCATCCATTTAGTACACATAAGACAACATATCTTGACTAGCCATCATGGCCATGGATATGAATTCTTTGTTCCTTTTGCATGCTAGTCTAGAGATGCTTACTGCTAACCCCAAAGCTGTTGGAAAGAGTATTACGCAAATACATTTAATACTGCTGTAAGAATTCATTATTGATATTTGGACTAAATTGTATTTTTTTTATTTTTTATTTCACCCCTTTTTTCGATCTTGGGATAGATCCAGGGTCTGTAGTGGCGCCTCTAGCACTGTGATGCAGTGCCTTAGACTGCTGCGCCACTCGGGAGGCCGGACTAAATTGTTTTTGAGGTTTTCACGGCTCAACATGGCTATCAACATTTCGGACGTATGCTTGTGAAAGTTAGGTAGCTACTGGATGCAACTGCTTCTGCCAACTTTGAGACATATCCCAATGGACATTCATTGAGGGGAATATTGCTGTTGTCAGCAGTTGCAGTCCCACAAACTTGAAACATTTCCAGCCAAACTCCCATAGTCCGCCTCAATGGTTATGGTTCTAATGGAATTTCCGCCAGTAACTTTTCACATCATGAATTTGACAGTAACGTTTTGATAGCTGTGTAATTCCCTCCCGGACGAGGTGAGTTTTATCAATGTATTTGCCTCAATTTACTTTCAAGAATGTACTATGCAAATTATTGATAAAAGTTAGATTTGCGTGGTTATCAAAATGTCACACCGGGGCAAGCCTATACGAAATACAGACCCTATATGGGTCTGTAAAATCTCAGATGGAAACATTTCTAGTGAAAAAACGATTGGAATCATTTCCAGGTTTTATGACTCATTTTCCAGGTTTTATGACTCATACATACTGTGGTACTCAATAAACACAATTATTTAACTTTGAACAATGACATAAATCTGGGCCAGTAGACCTTATAGCATCTCATTATCTGTTTAGGTAGTATTTTGCAGCTTGTTTTTTGCAGACAGCTTTTCTCTTAGGCTTACAGTTACAAAATAGGTATGAATAGCTACGAAATGGCTGTAACGGGCAACACTGTTGTAACGTAATTATGGTAAACTCGAAATAAGGGGTTTTCAAATATTAAAATCAATGTTTCTCAGACAGCATATTAAAAGGTAACAAAAGTTTTCAACCAAACTGAGATATCACAATGAAGTCTTGAAGTAAACTGTATTATAAATCTGCAGAAAATATTTAAACAGGGTTCAAAAAGGCCTTGTGTGTACTTCGGAAAAATAATAATCTCAGTTGGCTATTGTCGTGAAAGCGCGTTCATCACTAGTTTGCAGAGTTTATCGTGCTTTGAACCCGCTGTGCAAGCTTTAGCCTAGCGCTAACATGCGCTAGCCCAAGCCTAGCATTAATATGTGCTAGCCTAGCGCTAACATGTGCTAACCCTAGCGTAGCACTATCATGCGCTAGCAATATCTGTACATTTATTACGTTCTGATCACTCCTCTTCTACGCTACATATAGTCAGGTTTTCATTTGGTTTTCATTGCTTGCAGCATCAGACTTTCCAGATCATTCCCTTTCCCTTATTAGTGCAAATTACGATTTATTTTTATCCTTGAATAAAGAAAGACCCACCCTAATCTCCAATAAATAATTGCAACACTGAGAATAGTCCCCTCCCCCATTGTTTCTTTCAACTATAAAATTGTGAGAAAATCTTGGACACAAAAGGATAGATTTCCCCAAGTTTTCCGAAACAAAACATTGAAGGAAAATGAGTGGCCATTTTGAAGACCACCATAGAAAAACAACAGCCTTGTACTTGAACACTGTGATAACAATTATGTGACTTCCAAACAGATGGTAACTTCACCACAGAATTTTCCACATATTTCCCTGAGTTTAAAAGACACAAATTCACACTCAATAGCTCTGAATCCATTCCTGACAAATTTCTGCTTGTTGTTACGGAAAGCTCTTGTGAGAATTCTGAATAAGCATTTTTGGAAAATGTGTCCTGTGCCGAATGCTTTAATCTCATCTCGTCCACAGTGTCCTTCATATTTTAACAGGACTGTATATTGCACTGGGAATGGTGCTGCAAATGTCCATGCCCAACTCCTCAGTCTTTGGGGGAAGACTGCATCCAACGGGACCTTCATGGCAGGGTCGGCCCACAGCTGCATCATCGGATAGGCTTCCATCTTCCTCACCTTTCACTCTGAGGTATGGCAAACCAAATGACAGGCAAGGGGGGGCTGATCGAGTTAGGGCTTGCCTCACAGGACAGCCTCATTCAGGGGAGTAGTCAGGTGGGATTTGGGGTGGCTCGGGTCAGTCCACAGCCATTTCACAGGGTAGCTGCTGGGCCAACTTGGCCTGAGCGTAGGCCTGGAGGAAGTCCTTGTAGCGTGGGGCGCAGCCCAACCATGCCTCGCCGAAGTGGACGCGGCCGGTGAAGAGGAAGCTGCCTACCCCAGGCCGGACACCGCACTGCAGCAGGGTCCTGATCTCGCCCGTGCGGGTCAAACGGCCGGTCCCGGTAAACAGGGTGTATTTCTGGCGGAACACTCGGGTGGCGCTGACTTTGATTACAGCCGCCCGTAGCTCACTGTCCTCGTCCACTGCCTTGATGTTACCACGCACCACTGTGGGTAGAAGAGACAAACTGGTCAGTCAAAAGCTCTATTGACCCAATTCGTTTGTAGCAGTTGTTACAAATACGACAATCATAGTTAAACTAAATGTGGACTAAGATGGTGGATGGTTAACATCTGTTGAATGGGTGTAATGTTCTTCAATACTTGTTGTTCCCATTCTAAAAACACAATATTGGTAATCAATGGGAAAATATCTGCCACGCTTTAGCTGCCAAAAAACAGCTGAAGTACTAAACAAGTAACTAGAATCCTAACCCATCAGAGGCTAACATTAGAGTCAGTGAAATTGGTATGGAGAGCTGCCTGGAACAGTTCTGTAATCCCCCTGACTTTATGTTGCCAAAGGGCTGCCACTAAGCCTGATTACGGCTCAATTAGAGCCATGCGGATTAGTCCACTGCACTGTCTAGGGTGGGGGGAGATTATTCCACTATAGTGCCTTGAGGAGTGGGGGTTTAGGGGAACTTCAGGGAACTAGAGAGGCTAAAGTAATGCTGTTTCACCTTTGACCTCTGCATAAATTAAGTAGTTCAGAGGGGGGAGGATTTATATTTACACCAACCTCAGACCTGTGTTACCCCTACTTTCAGCTAATTCAACACAACCGATTTGTAGTTCCTCAATCCTGACACAAAATCATTATATTTTTTTCTCTGCAACTGAATGGCTTTTCTTGCCATGTTGTATTGAATCTACATGAAATGGAGGACGAAATTCAGTAAGACACCAAACTGTTCCTGGTCTGACGTGTTGTTTTATTGTTATACGGCAGCACAGACAACAAAACAGGAGGTTGTAAAAGAGGAGAACTCACCAAAGTCACTGGTGCAGACCGCCATAAGGAGCTCTGTGTTGTTACAGGGTCTGCAGGCACCTGGGAAGAGAGGGGGAGGAAGAAGAAGGGGAAGAAAAAAAAGAGAGGGTCAATTGGAGAACTCCACTAATCAAACAAACACTAATTACATCCTCATTCAAATGTGTTTACTCCCTCGTGATGTTGTAAACCACATAATACCTAAAAAAAATAAACAAGTTATAATATTTAAAAGCTTTATATTACAAACGCGTTGAGCTCTATCCTATCCTGTTGCACACTTGAAAGGAGACTTAAAGGAGGGTGGAGACGAGCTTACAACAAAGATCAAATGCTCTGGAGGCGTGATGCGAATAGAACAAATCAGTGTGAGGACATACACACACACACGGACCAACTGCAGTGTTCTTTCAGACAGTTGCTACTTTTACGATTTGGAGAGGAAGGCCAGTGAAACTCCAATGGCCCCAGACGTTTTTAAAGCCAAATGAAATTAAACAGCCCACCTACCTCCCACCCCCACTTCCCCCCTAGACCCTGCTAGGGTGTCTGCACCCACACCTCATCAAAGCCAACCAGACAAGGGCAACAGAGGAGGGTGGAAAACTTCAAAAGATTTAAATGGGCTAAGCTCCACTTCTACACTTTTTCAGAAGGCACTTACTTCTTTTCTAGGAGTTGTGGCGGCTTCAATCACAGCTGTTTATCACTTTAAAAGAGGAAACTAAAATACAGCAAATCCTCCTCTGTTTCATACTAGGACACAGTCCACAGATGGCCACAAAAAAGGAACGCATAGCGAAACAAAAACACCAAACTGTGGCTGCCTTGAAATGACTGCACTGAAAAAAAGAAAACACCCTGGCATTTTTTAAAGTTCCAAGAAGTTCACCACCACCCCTCCTAGCTGCCCCCTCCACACATTCCCCTTCTTAGTGAAAAAGTCTGATAAATGAGATTCCTTCCTTCTCCCTGGCCATAGAGCAAACCTCCCCCCATGCCCAGGCAGTGTGTGTGTACGTGTGTGTAGACTCTTGAGCGGAGAGGGGGTGTATTCTTAGAGCCAAGCCTCCCTACAGAGGGGCAGCTCAACAAATGAGGGTAGCATCTCAGCTGAGGCCTCCCTGTCGCCAAGGCAACGGCAGTAATCCCAGAACACTCATGCGAAGGCTCCAATGAAAGGAGCTCCGGGCTCTGGAGAGAAGGCCTCACATACTGGGCTTTTGTCCCGCTAACCCTCCTCCCTCTCTTTCTTTCTCTGCCTCTCTCCACTCCCTTTCAAATCTGAACCTGGCGACAGGGTCTGTAGGCCTATGTGTCCAGGGAAACTAGAGGACACTTCCCCCACTCTACTCTGCCTGGACACAGAGAAAACTGAAAATTAACCCCCAAAAAAGGTCTGTTTGTGCTTAAGAGCGAGGAAACATATTTAGGGGGGGGGTTGCCAGAATACAATTTAATATGATTCAGAGACCCATGCTAAAATAATTACTGGAAGCATGTGGGTGAGAAGAGAATTTAGTTATAGAATCTGAGCTACAACAAATTCTAAAAGTTGTTTGTTAGGCCCATCAACCCTCAGGGAGCATATTCACAAACAAAATCAACACTGTCTTTTCCTTGGTTTGTGTTAAGATAAATATTTTATGTGTATCTATTTGAGCCCAAATGTGACCCTTCCAGAACCCAGACTGACCTAGCATGGCTGCCTCCCTCCTCGTTCCAACTCACCTTCATTACTGATGATGGGGTTCGAGTCGAGTGACAGGCGTGCCGTCCAATCACCTCGCAGCTCATAGCGGAACGATGCAATGCGGCGGCTGATGTCCTGGTGAGGCGTGGCCTGGAGGAAGAGGGCTACCTTCTCGCCGGGCAAGCGGCTGAAGCAGCGCACCCGGGGTGGGGGAGACGTCTCCAGACGGTCCCCTACCAGGAGCTCCAGGACCCCGTCTCTCTCCAAGTAGAGCTGGGCTCCGTGGAAGTGCTCCGAGGGCTTGACGCAGGCCGTGATCAGGCCTGAGCTGCTGCCCCCCGGTCCCACTGCCGCAGAAGTCAACCTAGGGGACAGGGTGAGGCGAAGCGCCCCCTTAGGGTAGAGCCAGTCCAGAGCACCCTCCGAGCAGTGGAGAGAGATCTGCTCCACACTGCCTGGCTGCTGGGACAGACCACTGTGGGATGGAAAGAGGGAGAGAGAGAAAAGGGAGACCAAGTTACATAATTGGACTTCCTCGCCTATAACCTCCAAGCTAGACAGACTCGTCTTCAGAAGTTGTCCTCTTGGCTAAAATTGGAGTCACCAGCGTGTCACTTTCTAGGATGTGGTGCAATTTTTATAAACCAATGTATATTAACCCTGGATGACTAACAGGGGGCGCTGTATTGAGTCCACCGCATAGCCATCTTGGTACTCTTCATTGTAACAAAAAAAAATCTGGAAGCTATATAAATGCATTTATTGATGTCTACATTTATTTTTGACACATTTTTATATTACAGACACTGTAATGCACATTTTTAAATGATATTATATGAGCTAAACATACATCACATGTATTTCTTATTTTAGTGGTGATGTTACTGTCCCCACTGGCCACAAAAAAATGTTGTCCTTGATAACTGAAATGCTGTAGAATTCCATTCATTCCTATGGAGGACTGCTCCAAATGGGGAGTGCCAATATCGCTGCCAGGTGGCTTCAAAGCCTCGTCAATGTCCAATTCTATCATCATCAAACCAGGGTTTATATACATCATTGGTCGAAACCCATTACGGAAATTGCACTGAACATTGCAGGATGTGTGGTTTGGGTATACGCTTTAGATGTGGGCAACTTTGAGAGGGACTGAGGGAACGCTTGAAAAATAATAAATAAGCAAATCATTCAGGCTAAAATGGATGAGAACAGATTAACCTTTTCAGCTGGAGATTTTCATTGCAGTGCGTTTCACTCATTTTAGGTGCATCCTTTGAAAACGATTAAAACATGCTTTCAAAATACACATTGAACTGAGGTAACCATTTGCATTCAAAAAGAAGTAGCGCTACCTATTGGTCACCAAATGCGGCCGTCAGTGCCATTTAAAAATGTGTCTGACTTTACATAGTGTAGGTAATTTCATCTATAAAACATGGCCTAGAATTTGGTTTTATAAAATTAATATTAAATCATCCTTTTCCAAATAACGACAAGTAATTTCCCCTGTGCACACATAAAACCGTTATAATAACGGCATAACTCTCTCCTCTCTCTTGCTCACTCTGCAAGACTGCAACCCAAGGCGCAATACTTTGTTGCAAGACACTGGAAACATTTAATTGCGCCCAAAACCTGTATCAACTTGTTTCAACTAAGGTAGAACCGGAACAAAACGTTATTTTGCACTTAACTATATAAAACAATGTGAATGGTTCTCCATAAAACAAATGAAACTTGAATAAACCGTTATAAAAGTTATACTTGCCTCCCTCGCCAGCTGCATTGGTCTTCGGAATAACTGGACACAGCGCTATCAAAAATGGGTAGTAGCAGGATCCAAACTTTGTAAATCCAAGAAATAGCCATTTCCTTCGGTAGGTGTTACGACTTAGATTTTTTTGGGGGGGGTTAATGTTCCAAAGATGCCGTCCCTTCAACCTTTACGCATGGGGATCTCCACTATTCCTATCTACTCGAATTGTATTTAGCTTTTCTCGACAATCTCCATAGCGTGGTAGCCTCCTTTTCTCGATGAAAAGATAAGATACTTTCAGTTACACTTTTAAACGGACTGTCCCTACTTTTACTCTGCCTCCCTGATGGTAGTGCGTAAAGAGAAGAGTCGTCTGAAGTTTTTGCCCGTGAGCACAAGTTGGTCGACCAATCAGAGTTGGAGAGGAGAAACTTTAAACCACTCATACGATAGAAGGGGAGGGGGTGTGAGCTATTGCCCGTAACATAAGAAGAATGATCTATCAGTATGCAAGAACAAGCCTTGTTGGTAATAGATAGGCGGCAATTTACCATTGTGTCAAACAAGCATGTACAAAGAAGAAGAAAAAATGAGTTGCACGGGCACAAATATGAACCTCCTTTGTTGAAGTGTGAAGGCACTGTCCTCATATTTCCTCTCTCATATTATGAGCAAACACAGGGTTAAAGTGAAATTCTTCACTTGAAAGTTCGGGACAATAGGCCTACATGTATTGGAGCCCTTCCTCCTCAAAAGTAGACAAAAAACCTGGTTCAGTGGAAAATATGAATGATTCCACCATGTACAAAAAGGCGTTTAGATAATAATGACCACTATGAAATATAATAGCGTTTCTCTGAGCTTTGCTGCTTGAACCCCTAAAATGTGCAGGTTAGAAGCACAACCAAGACGGACAGAAAATTCTACCTTGAGACAGGAAAGTATGAACAGAGAATATTTATTTATTGTGCTAATGCTAACCAAGGAAAGCTCTATTTCCTTGGTTAGCCTCATTGGTTACTCATTGCTAACCTGTGAGGCCCACTGGCCACAAACTGGTTAAATCAACGTTCTGACAATGGAATTTGTCAACATATTGTGACGTGGAAACTATGTGGAAAAAATATTGGATTTTTAAAAAGTCATCAAAACTGTTGTTTTGAGGGTGAAATTTCAACCAGAGGATTATGTGTCACATCTGCTCCTGCCATGCCCTCTAGTGCTCATCCTGTGTCTCCTAGACCTGCCGCCACTCCCCCAGTGCTCTCTCCCTCTCCCTCCCTCTCTCTGTGTGTGTGTGATTGTGTGGGCAGAGACAGGTGTGCTGGAGTCAGAGCAGATCCCCATCAGCTGCAACCTGTTCCATAATCAAGACCTCTACACATACTCAGTCCTGCCTCTTCCACGCTGCTAGATCGTAATCTCTGCTCAGTCAGCCCATGTTTCTAGCCCTTTGTTGCTGTTTTCCCTTGCCTACCGCTGTTTTCCTCTCCGCTACAGTTCTGCCCGCTCTAACTCTGGTCCCTGTCTCCAGCCTCCACACCTGGTTTCCGGCAACCCGCCCAAGCTTCCCCAGGCCTGCACTCAATATTACCCCCGTGTTTCAATAAATACCTTGATAACCTTATCCCAGTCTCCTAGTCTGAGTCTGCTCTTTGGTTTACCTGTTCCGCTCCACGTGACAGTACGATCTGGCCAAAGACATGAACCCAGCAGACTCAGATCCTCTCCACCTAACCCTCGCCGGCCAAGGCACCCTGCTCGAGCAACATGACCAATCCCTGAAAACCCTTCTGTAGCACATCAATGAGTTTTCACGAAGCCTGTCTGACCTACAGGGCCGAACCTTGGCCCAGAGCTCGCAACCAGCCCCTAGTTCGCCTCATCTGCACCGTGAGCCGTTTGTTCTGGCCCCTGAGCGTTACGATGGCAACTTCAGAGCTTGCAGAGCCTTTTTGTTACACTGTTCGCTGGTATACGAGGAACAGCCCTACGCTTATACTATAGCGAATGGGTCAAGATTTCCTTCCTGAATGACTGCCTCAGTGAAGCAGCGCTTTCTTGGGCCACAGCTGGGTGGGAGAAATAGTCCTCTGTCTGCTCCTCATACTCCAGCTTCACGGAGGAGATGAGGTGAGTCTTCGACCATCCTGTCTGCGGTAAGGATGCCGCCAAGCGACTCCTGTCCCTCCGTCAAGGCTCCCATAGTGTCGCTGAGATGGCGATCGAGTTTCGCACCCTCGCCGATGAGAGCGGCTAGAATGAGGATGCTCTTCAGCGAGCATTCCAGAACGCTCTCACCGAGACCATCAAGGATGAGTTGGTGTCCAGGGATGAGCCTGATGGACTCGAGGAGCTCATCTCTCTTGCCATCCGCATCGACAACCGTCTTCGTGAGCATCGGAGAGAGAGGGCAGGACCCGAACCAACACGGCTCGACCGGGCCCGTCTCTATCCTAAGGAGAGGCAGCGGCGAATCAGCACTAGGAGCTGCCTATACTGTGGCCAGGTTGGTCACTTTGTTAAAGCTACTCCTGTCCCTCCCTCAGTAGTTGTGGGGGATATACTGTTGAGTCAAAGCACCGGTCCATCTTCCCCCAGAC
Organism: Oncorhynchus mykiss; assembly: GCF_013265735.2. NCBI lineage: Eukaryota > Metazoa > Chordata > Actinopteri > Salmoniformes > Salmonidae > Oncorhynchus > Oncorhynchus mykiss. The sequence goes on from NC_048580.1 coordinate 21,491,083, forward strand.
CCTTTCTAGATGGCGCTCTTGTATGGCAAAGTCAGCCTTTTTCTCTACCTGCCCTCATCGACTCGGGTGCCGACGAGAGGTGTTGTTACCCAGTTGGGTCTGGACACTGTTCCACTCGATTCACCCCTTGATGCCAACACTCTCAATGGACAGCTCCTCGCCCGTATCAGTGAGCGAACCGTGCTGGTCATCCTGCGTCTCTCTGGGAATCACCAGGAAAGGATCGGTCTCCACATAATCGACTGCCCTCGCTCTCCTCTGGTTCTTGGCCATCCTTGGTTAAAGCTGTACAGCCCACAGATCGACTGGAAGGGTAACCACTTGGAGTACGTTTTGTCACTATAATTGTCTATATTCTGCCCTTACCCCTGCCTTGTCTGTGCCTCAGTCCATTCCAGAACCCCCCAGACCTGTCATCAGTTCCTCCAGAGTATCACGATCTAGCTCCTGTGTTCAGCAAGCACCACACCTTGTCTCTGCCGCCTCATCGGCCGTATGACTGTGCTAACCTCCAGCCTGAAACTCCTCTCCCCTGTAGCTGGTTGTATAACCTCTCTCGCCCCATACACGAGTGCCATGGACCTCGCTTTGTGCAGGCGGGCAGTTTGGAACTCGGTAGTGAGCGTTGTAATCGAGGACAGACGATTTTGTGCTACATGTTTCAACACTCGGCGACCCTGTTCTGTGAGCTTGTGTGGCCTACCACTTCGCCGCTAAGCCGTTGTTGTTCCTAGACGTTTCCACTTCACAATAACAGCAATTACAGTTGACCGGGGCAGCTCTAACAGGGCAGAAATTTGACGAACAGACTTGTTGGAAAGGTGGCATCCTTTGACGGTGCCACGTTGAAAGTCACTGAGCTCTTCAGTACAGGACATTCTACTGCCAATGTTTGTCTATGGAGATTGCATGGCTGTGTGCTCAATTGTATACACCTGTCAGCAACAGGTGTGGCTGTTGCTATCGAAGTCATTCCAAAGGTTTAGCAGAGTAAATTAAATGTAACAATTCTTTATCAATCATATATCATCAATTATGCTATTTAGGCATATATAGCATTTGGGAAGTCATCAACAGCTTTTGTTTAAATGATTCAGCTTTGGATTCAGCTAAAAATAGACCGTACATATAGGCCTAGGGTTTCAAGCTTTGGTTGATTTCAAATGGTATCTACAAGTTAATAATACATACACTGTGTGTTGGATTCACGTCTTCATCTAAACCAAAAATCAAAGTTAAAGAATAGGAATAAATCAACTCAAACAGTATTTAAATTGCATTTAAAGTTTGGTTTGTAATAGAGACATGAATCCAACATATCAAACATTAATTTGTAAACAAACTTGAATTAAAGCCAGTGGCACAGATGGAACTATCCAAGCAGAACATAGATACAGTGTTGATGTTGATATTTGGTTGTGTTATTAGAGTCATCACAGTGTATAAATCAATCAAAAATCAGACATTGGTTGTGCTGTTAGACGGTTGAAAGCATAGTGAAAACACATTGGAAATTCAACAAACTTTAGGCTGTCTCTTTGAGTTGGTGAAAACAGGTTGCAATCTCATTGATCAACCTATCAACCAAATATTACACAATTCTCTTGAAATGACGTGGTGTGCCCAGTGGGGGGTGTCCCCGCTGGGTGCTGTGCTCTCTGCCCCCACCCTGCTGGGGTTCTCTTTCATGTGGTGTTATTATAACCTAATCAAATATTCTTTTGTACTGGTACCCTCATCCATTTCCCTGGACTGAAACAGTGACTTTGAATGTATGTGTGTGTGTGCGCATGCGTTTCTGAGTGTGTGTGATCAAAGGCAGGGCAAGGCCTTCTGATCGAGTTATGACAAGGCCTCAGATGAGACACAAAGGCACATGTGCAGAAATCCAGCTGCTCCATTGTCTCCATCGGGACCGAGTTTTGTTCGCCCACAGGGCATTTCAAAGGACCAGCATCTCAAAGACACAGAGGCAGGGGGTAATAGAGTCAAAGACAATATGAATATATTTGGCTAAACTTAGTTATGGGCATTATTGCTATGACTATGCATCAGTGTGCACATAAACCTATGAATAGATACATATGTACAGTACACGTGTATCCCTAAAAACAATGATACACACACTTACAATGACCTTAGAGGTGCCCTCCCTGGGACACTGCTATCTCAAACTTGTGGGCTTGCTTGGATTGCATTTTTGCAGTGAGTTCCAGCGTAAACATGCATTTCAGCACACAGTACAGTTTCACGGAACAGAGAACATGCTTTTGTCAATTAGGGGGTAGTCAGCCGTGGGTGTGATTGTTCAAGCATTAGTTCCCAAGCTTCAAACAGTGAACCAGATTTTCTGTGTTGTAGAGTTAGCCATCTTCTCGTATGAGTCCGTGTTCACATTATTCTCACTGGCTTGTGAATGCAGTATCTTTAAACACTGTCCTCGTGCTAGTACGAGTCCTTGCATGTGTATGTTATACAGTGTGTGTATTTATTTGGTATGTTTATGCTTCTCTGTGTGTCTCTGTGTGTGTGCATGCATGCTTGTGTGTGTGTGTGCTGGGAGGGGGGCCTGACACTGTAGTGTTTGTTACCTGACGTTTAAGGAGACCTGACTCTGGAGCAGGTCTCGTGCTCTCTCTCTCTCTCTCGCTCTCTCTCTCTCTCTCTCTCTCTCTCCTCTCCTCTCCTCTCCTCTCCTCTCCTCTCCTCTCCTCTCCTCTCCTCTCCTCTCCTCTGAGCGATGAGTTGGGCCAAGAGAATATTTATCTGGCTGTGTTGGATCCTGGCTCAAAGACCCAAGGTACAGAGCATTGTGTTCCCATAGGCTACACCCATAGGTTCCCATAGGCTACACCCATAGGTTCCCATAGGCTACACCCATAGGTTCCCATAGGCTACACTATATGCCCCTGGACATAGTCTTGTGACCATACGTGGATGCCAACTCTGCATTTCCTTTGCAAAAGAGTTCAAAGATAAGTGTTTATACAGTATGGAGATACTGTATATTGTCAAAATGTTGTAAAGTAATGAATGAGTAATAATTCACAAATGAATTATGTATTTTGAGGTTAGCATTGTATAGTTTTAGCCAATAATAAGCATTTGCTTACTGCGTCAGAGCAGTACGCCAGTGATTCGTACTGTAGTGCTAGTGATTCATACTGCATAATCATTTCGTTTTTATGTGATAACTATCCAAAAAATATGTATGCATCAATAAAGCTTTCCGAGCTAAAATGTTTCTTATGTAAATGTTTTTCCATAATCCGACCCCTTTCCCGCCCTCACAGCTGCTTCCCATGGCACATCAGTGCAAATCCGCTTTATCTGACGTTCCTGCTATTTGTTCTCCAGCTCTGTGACATCTATCCCCGGTAATGAGATGGGCAAGCATGTCCAACTCCCCTCTCCCTGCTAATCAGACGACTCATTGTACCAAAAAAAACATTAGGTCATCCTTAAGACACTGCACCACAGACACTATGTCATCCTTAAGACACTGCACCACAGACACTATGTCATCCTTAAGACACTGCACCACAGACACTATGTCATTCTTAAGACACTGCACCACAGACACTATGTCATCCTTAAGACACTGCACCACAGACACTATGTCATCCTTAAGACACTGCGCCACAGACACTATGTCATCCTTAAGACACTGCACCACAGACACTATGTCATTCTTAAGTCAGTGGTATAACGTGTGCAAAGGGCTTCTGTTATGCCCTTGTCTATGAGACCTCTGAACATGATGTTTTACAGTATTTAAGAAGTACAAATCGGAATGTCCTGTATTGTGGGAATAGTCCTGCAAAGAAACTGTAGAGTGGATGGGAAACGTTGGCATCCCCGAGGTGAAACTTTGGCATTCCCGAGTGAAACCACATCACAGTGCTAGTTTCTGATGAGTCGGTGGGATTGGTGAGGCTGGCGTTTTCCCATCCCTACCCACCCAGGTGATGGGTTCCTGTCCTGTCGTTTCTCTCAGGACTAGTATGTCTCAGTGAGGGCTGTGGGAAGCACTAACTCAGGGATCCCTATATAAAGTACTTTATGAGCCCCTATGATAGACCAATGTGAAAACCGACACCTTCTCTCTCACTCACTTTCTCAGGGCTGTGTGTGTGTGTGTATGTGTTGTGTCCCTGTGGGTGTGATTGTGTGTGAGTTTATGGCTCAGTGGGAGAGCCCTAGCAGGTAAACAGAGGGAGAGAGTAGATTGCAAACACAGCTGGAACCGCAGAGAGGCACAGTGAGAATACTATTAACTCTCTCATAAACATGTAATACATCATTTAGCTCTACTACCATAATACTCCGTTCATGTTGTTCTGAGAGATTTAGCACTTCTTTAATATAGAAAAAAATGGTGAAAAGGTCTTAAAATCTGGATATGAGGGACCTTCCTACATGATATTATACAAAGTGGCTTCATAACGTCACAAACTCATTGCTTCCTAGGTCAGAGGTCACAGCTGGGTGCTCTACATAACATTTGAATGACTGAAATGGAGGGAAATGGGTGCAGGTGTTAGGATGAGGCTTTAACATCTTGATCAGTGTCTCCCAACTCCGGTCATCGAGAACCCCCAACAAACACACATTTTTGTTGCAGCCCTGGACCAAAACACATGATTTAACTTGTCAAGGGCTTGACGATTAGTTAACAAGTAGAATCAGGTGTGCTTGTCCGGGGCCTCAACAAAAATATTTACTGTTGGGGGTACTCGAAGAATGGAGTTGGGAAACACTGTTCTATACTGAACAAAAATATAAAAGCAACATGCAACAATTTCAAATATTTTACTGAGTTACAGTTCAAAGAAAGAAATCAGTAAATTGAAATAAATTCAATAGGTCCTAACCTATGGATTTCACATGACTGGGCAGGGGCGTAGCCATCTGTAACGTCTCTCGTCGGAAGGCATGGACCAAAACGTAGCGTGGTAAGTGTTCATGATACTTTATTACTCAAAAACACTCAAACCAAAATAACAAAGTGGAAAAAACGAAACAGTCAGGTGCAGACACTAAACAGAAAATAACTACCCACAAAACACAGGTGAGAGAAAGGCTGCCTAAGTATGATTCCCAATCAGAGACAACGATAGACAGCTGCCTCTGATTGGTAACCACACTCGGCCAAAAGCAAAAAAATAGAAAACAAAGCAATAAAGAAACTAGAATGCCCACCCTAGTCACACCCTGGCCTAACCAAAATAGAGAATAAAAGCCTCTCTATGGCCAGGGCGTGACACCATCGGTCAGGCCTGATAATGTATAGGCCCGCACACTTGGGAGCCTTGTCCAATCAGAATGAGTTTTTCCCCACAAAAGGGCTTTATTACAAACACAACTGGAGGCCCTGGGCTGTCGTGGTTACACGTGGCCTGTGGTTGTGAGGCCGGTTGGACATACTACCAAATTCTCTATAACGACATTGGAGGTGGCTTATGGTAGAGAAATTAACTTTCAAATCTCTCTGGCAACAGCTCTGTTGGACATTCTTGCAGTCAGCATGCCAATTGCATGCTCCCTCAAAACTTGACACATCTGTGGCATTGTGCTGTGTGACAAAACTGCATATTTTAGAGTGACCTTTTATTGTCCCCAGTACACTGTGCACCTATGACATGATCATGCAGTTTAATCTACTTGGTGATATGCCACACCTGTCAGGTGAATGGATTTTCTTGGAAAAGGGGAAATGCTCACTAACAGGGATGTAAACAAATTGGTGCACAAAATTAGAGAGAAACAAGCTTTTTGTGTGAATGGAACATTTCTGGGGTCTTTTACTTCAGCTCATGAAACATGGGACCAACACTTTACATGTTGAGTTTATATTTTTGTTCTCTGTAGCAGGGGTATTCAAGTCTTACCCTATGAGGTCCGGAGCCTACTGGTTTTATGTTCTACCTGATAATTAATTCCACCCATTAGGTGTCCTGAGTCTAAATCAGTCCCTGATTAGAGGAGAACAATGAAAAAAAGCAGTGGAACTGGCTTCGAGGTCCAGAATTGAGTATGAGGGATCTAGAGCATCCAAAATGGGGGATTGATTCTTTCTGAAATTAGCTTCTAAGCCATTGGTTTAAGTTGGTCTTGGTTTCCATTATTTCATACAAAGGGGAAAGCTACATGGGACTTTGCAACATTACGAACATTCATGCAATGCTCAAAAGTCAACCTAACATCAAACCAGTTATGTCTACTTCTTTGAGTACTTAACTTTTTGTTGTTGTTGTAATTTGAACCCTCTTTTTCTCCCCAATTTCGTGATTACGATCTTGTCTCATTGCTGCAATTCCCCAACGGACTCAGGAGAGGCGAAGGTCGAGTCATGCGTCCTCCGAAACATGACCCGCCAAGCCACACTTCTTAACACCCGCTCGCTTAACCCAGAAGCCAGCTGCACCAATGTTTCGGAGGAAACACCATTCAGCTGACGACCAAAGTCAGCCTGCAGTCGCCCGGCTCGCCACAAGGAGTCGCTCGAGCACAATGAGCCAAGTTAAGCCCCTTTGGCCAAACCCTCCGCTAACCCCGGATGACGCTGGGCCAATTGTGCAATGCCCTATGGGACTCAGGAAGCATTGGACCAGAACCTGACTTTTGACCGCACAGGTTTGTCACCAACTGGTACCACAACAGAGCCTATTATCTGTGTGTTCCTCTGTGGTAGTCAGCAGTCTGAATAGGTCCCTATCACACTACCCTCAAGCAAAACACCATATCACAAACTGAGCAATGCAACGGATCATTGTCTAAAAATGTATTTCCTACTGGGGTGCAGCAGAGTAGAGCAGAGCAGACCACATGGAATTGAAATGCACATGTTTGATACCATTCCACTGACTCCCTTCCAGCCATTATTATGAGCCGTCCTCTCCTTAGCAGTCTCCACTGATATACTCCCAGGGCTTTTGTCTTTCCCCAACCCCCTCCAAGTCATCCAGCTGTCCTATTTTGGAGGGAACCTTTGGAGGGAATTAATGACTTGAACTGAATAAAACCTAAATAAAAATATATAACCATATTGGTCAACAGGTATAAGAGAATGATCTGATAGTCATTGTTTATGTTTTAAGCCATTAGAGCTTGCAATTGGAAAGCTATTTATCCTTTGTTAATATGTTTCACCACTTTTCTAAATCCCATTAGCCCTCTTTCTCAGTAAACTCTCAATAAATACTGATAAAGCGTCACCAATAGATGACCAATTTCTATCCTGAGAGAAAGAGAAAGTGAGAGAAGGTAGTTTCCAACTCTCCCTCCCTTTATCTCACAGGCAAGGGAGATAACGATAGTATCATTCAAATTAGATTGGCTTTAAAAAGAGGGGAGCGTCAACAGAGCAGCCAACCTTGACTGGGGTTTGCGTTGGTTCTGGCATTCCTCACATAAGGGAACGCTTCAGCTCAACAGCAAACATGGCAGACTCCCTGTGAAGTGGTTCTTCACACAGAGATGTCACCCAACAGATTTACTGGCTCTACGTTGACTCACGACAATCAATGCATGCTCATAGGCCCCACAGACGGGAGAGAGGGGAAAAGAGAGGAAGAAGAAAGAGGGAAAACCCCACAGTAAAGCAACCACAGAATGCACACAGGAAGTCTACCACGGTATGTGGTTTGAGAGGCAAATACAGTGTAATATGACTAAACTGTACTGTTTAGGCCCCCCAGCTATTTGCTGTAGCCTGATTGGAAACAATCTGGTGGATTTAATTTCACTCTAACCACGGCCTGTCCTGTCTACCTCATATATAGTGTACTTCCCCTTATGAGGTTTGTGGGATGTGGGCAATTTCAGTCATGATAACTCCAGAGTAGTGTCACTGTGTGTGGGGTGGGGTGGCTGAGTCAGGCGTGGGTGTGTTTTGGAGGGAACAACATCTGACTTATATTGTGTACTTCTTTTAACGAGGTTTGTGGGATGCGGGTGATTTCAGTCATGATAACCTGAGGTTTATTCCAGGCAATGTGTGGGTGGTGTCAGCTGTGTGTGGGAGGGTGACTGAGTTAAGTGTGGGGGTGGTTTTGGAGGGAATGGCGCTAGCTATTCTTCTTGATCTTTACAGGGGGTAACTCACTCACCCCCCCCCCCCCCCCCCCCCCCACCCCCCCACCCCCCCATTGTATGTTTATGATTCTCATTAGCCACTGCTTACTACAACTCTTCCCAATATGGCTATTACCTCCATTACCCCTAATGGGTTATTGTTATTGGTATCACAACGATACACAGTGATGGTCCAGTCCTGCTGGGGCTGATTGCCTGTGTTGTTGGAGCTCAGTTGGTGGTCAGACAGAGGTGCTCCAGTGTTTGTCCCTGTCTCAAGCTCCCCTCCCCCACCACGTCATTGTCCACCATGATTGGCTGGATCATGTTGGAGGGAAACCATTGTAGTGCCATCCTCCCTCCAAAAATGTTTTTAGACCTATGCCCACAGACTCAGAGACACATTCTCAGTCACATAGAGGCGCTGCACATATTTAAATACTTGATTTGGATCCTCAATTAAGCAATGTCAACACAAACATCCCAACATCAGAGATCATGCTTGAACTAATACTTGGACACGCTTGGAGACATATCAATGAGTAATTTTTGATGTAACGACAAGACATAATTACACAAAGTTTGACATTCTGTTTCACTATCCTGCATCAGTAACAGAACCTATGATAAGAGAATGGTCCAGGTTTGCTCCTTTGGTCTGCCCCTTTGGTCTGCTCACTGGTCTGCTCATTGGCCTGCTCATTGGTCTGCCCCTTTGGTCTGCTCGCTGGTCTGCTCGCTGGTCTGCTCACTGGTCTGCTCACTGGTCTGTCCCTTTGGTCTGCTCGCTGGTCTGCTCCTTTAGCCCCATTTGATAACAAAAACAATCATATACCTTCAGTCACACAAAACCTGAAGCTCAAATCCTACATCAATGTTTGAGTCAGACAAGTTTTCATACTCGCTGATATAGACACGCATGGGGAATATTTTTCTTATCCTGCCTGATAGCACAATCATTGCCGCTACCCTTACCCCTCCTCCATGAGTTGAGCGCCGCTTTATGCTATTGACTCCTCTGTGCATTGTGTTTCAGGGGGTCCTCCTTGGCTGCACAGGCTGTAATTAGCTTATAGCACACACACACACACACACACACACACACACACAGCGAAAGAGAAACGTTTTAAACCCTAGACAATGGTGTACATTGGACAATAGACCAATACTCTGACCCCCTCTGACAGAGCTCTCTAATCTTCGCTAGACTGCAGTCAGACCCCTGATTGTTCTAATCTAACAACCCCGCCGCCCACCCCCTGCCCCCACTGTGCAGTATAATGAAACTGCTAACAGGTAAGATAACATTTTGGTAAGATAATGTGATGTTATCTCTTTTGGATTTGGTCTCTCTTGCTGTCATTAGGTGTGAATACAAAATATACCAGTCAGTGTGTGTGTTGTGGTCTGGCAGGCCTGAATATACTATGAACCTCAGGAGTAGTTATAAAAACATTTCAATCCAGCTACAGAGCCTTGAATGATACTGAGTCTGCTTTGGTGAATAGAGTATCTAGAAATAGATCATCTAGAAATTCGTGAATAGAGAACCTTCTTTTCACTTTGTCATTTAGGTTAGTATTGTGGAGTAACTACAATGTTATTGATCCATCCTCAGTTTTCTCCCATCACAGCCATTAAACTTTCAAACTGTTTTATAGTCACCATTGGCCTCATGGTGAATCCCTGGCAGTTTCCTTCCTCTCCGGCAACTGAGTTAGGAAGGACGCATGTATCTTTGTAGTGGCTGGGTGTATTGATGTATTTATTAATTACATGATACACCAAGATCAAAGGGAGTTGTGCTTTTTTTAAATGAGTTTTTACCCATCTATCAATAGGTACTCTTCTTTGCAAGGCATTAGAAAACCTCCCTGGTTTAAAATTCTGAGGGGCCTTACAGATAATTGTATGTGTGGGGTACAGAGATGAGGTAGTCATTCAAAAATCATGTTAAACACTGTTACTGCAAACAGAGTGAGTCCATGCAACTTATTATATGACTTGTTAAGCACATTTTTACTCCTGAACTATTATTAGGGATTGAATTATTATTGACTCGAGACATTTCAGCTTTTAATTTCTTTATTAATTTGATAAACATTCTAAAAGCATAATTCCATTTTGACATTATGGGGATTTGTGTGTAGACCAGTGACACAAAATCTCGATTTAATAAATTTTAAATTCAGGCTGTAACACAACAAAATGTGGAAAAAGTCAAGGGTTTTGAATACTTTAAGGCACTGTATATATATTTTGAAATGCCCTTCTGTGAGATAGGAACTAGCTTCAAACACCGCCGATCCTGTAACCGGTCACATTTGATGATCTGAAAAGAGATTCAAACAGCCACGATTTTTCATTTGAAAGTTGCATTTTGCCTCGGCTTGCACACCAAATCTGAATTTGCTTCTATTTATTCCAAACCGTCCTTCCTCAACCCCTCCATTCAGTCAACCCTAGGCTGTAACCTGGGTCTGTCACTGTTTCCAGCATCCTTTTCATCTACTTCTATGAAATACCATCTCACATGCACACACAAGATGCTCCCCCTCCCTCTCTCTCTCTCTCTCTCTCTCTCTCTTTGGTCTCCACACACCTGCAGTTGTCTCTGCTGATCAATAGGCCTAGCTGTCTTTTATAAATGTATACATCTATTGTAAATGAGGAGCCTCTTGTTGGGGAAACCCTTGAGGGGTCCGCCAAACTTGGGTGTCCCCTGTCATTGAGTAAACCCCCCCCCCTTATCTTAAATGGCACACCTCTCTCCACAGCAATATCATGTTACTTGGTCCTAAGGGAATTTTATGTGGGGTTAACGGCTATTAACGGTTGCTGCTATTTGGACAGATACACCATAGTGTAATGGTATTATGAATGCCACACGCGCTGCCAGGAAAAGGCGTTGCAATATGTGTTTTCTTTGCTCCTGTTGAAACCGTAGGATGACCAGTAACATTAGTATAGGTGTATTTTGTTGATATGATGAATGTCGATCAAACGATTTAACTGTAATGAATGAATTGTTTAATTGGTTATGCCTATGTTTCAATACAAGAGAGTTATTTGGTCTTGGTCAGTACAGTGAGCGATATGTAGCTCTGCTTCTGTATATATATATTTTTTTAAATATCTAGGATTCTGAAAACCATCTCAGGAACGATAAACATTTCAACTCACAGCTCTGTCTGGTCATTTGGCTTTTTCTGCATCTGACCACAATTATGTGGAACAGAGGAGGCTGGGAGAAGACAAAGAGAGAGAGAGAGAGAGAGAGAGAGAGAGAAAGAGAGAGAGAGAGAGCAGACAGACAGTCGGTCCCCTCTTCAATAGAGCGAGTCTCTCTGGAGCCAACAGTGTCGGCTGCAGAGAATTTCAGAAGAGAGAAAGAGGGTTAAAAAGCAAGAAAGGGGGAGAGGGGACATGTTGAATAATGGACCATATTGAAGGAGTATGCTATGCATTTGTCTTGAAATTCTGACACACACACAGGCCTGACTTTGTCCTTGCGGCTGGGTCTATCTGCAGATGCATGCGTTCTAATCTGGGCCCTCCAATAGGGAGAAAGGCCCTGGGTCAGCCAGGGTGAAATGTTTGTGATGGAAATTTGGACGGCAGGCGTAGGAAAACAAAGATTGAGACAAGACGCCCCCAGAGACGACATACTTTACACATGAGATAACATCACCAAATACAATTTAAAAAAGTTCCCAAATGTGATGTATCATCCTGTCATATTTTTTTCCTCTCCAGTCAAGTCCAACACTAGTTTGGATGTTTTCATGGAAAATCTTGGTGTTTTAGGTTTTACTTGATACATAATTAGCTAGCCTTGACCATTTATACCAACATTGATTGTGTTTTGACCCTTTCGGCAAAAGCTTTGCGGATGTATTGAAATGTTTCCATTTCGCAGGAATTTAATTGATTTGACACAATGACACACCAATGTAAAAAATGTTTTGTGGGAGGCCCACAATAAAAATTGGAAATCTTCAATAGGCTATTCGGATTGTCCAAAATGGTGGTTTGCCTCACAGGCACAAACAATCAAAAGCCAGTTTGAACAATATCTATAATGCCCATTTAAAACTCAATCACTCTTTGGATCTGAACGACAAGCATGAGCTTATATCGATTTCCCCCCTGTTAGTTCTGCTCAGGAAAATAACCCTTAATCCAGCCCTTCCCTGTTGGAACCCGGGGGGAAGCCTGCAGAACCGGACAGAGCACGGAGATGGAACCATGGAGGAATCCAAGGGAACCGTCCAATGGAACCGCTCCATACTGTGAGATCCTGCGAGATGGCACAAAGATTGGATTTAATGACCCTCCGATTCAGCGGTTCTGAATGAGCTGACCTCTGACCCCCAGCCTCGGCCCCTCCTGACCCCTCACGTCCTCCGGGGGCCAGTGGTTGTCACTGGTCGTTTGTCAAACTCCTTTCAGTGATCTGATTACCATCCAATTTGGGATCTGCCGACTACACACTTCTGGGATCAAGGCAAGCTGCATATAGCAACTTTACATGACAACAAATAACTAGATTGAGGAGTGAAAAAGTGGAGGGAACATTAATTATTCTATTCGCAGAAGTAGAGGAGTTAAAACTTTACAAACAAACAACTTTGTTATATATATTTTTTTATGAATCTTTAATATAAACCATAGACATACAAAAAGATGTTTAGCGGCAATATTGTTCAACAGACAACTGACCTGATGGGCAGCTGTGAAAGCAGTTAGTAAAGAGTCTGGGAGCCGATGGGAATCATTAGTGAGTCGTTAGCTGAATGAGGCCAATCAGTTATAAGAGCAACTGCGGAAGGATCAGACATCCCAGATTCAACCAAACTAAACAACGCATGATGAATCATGACTCTTGTTCCCATCCAAACAAAATCTCTCGTGTCCAGCCGACTCAGAATCCAGTGGGCACACACTGGTTGAATCAACCTTGTTTCCATGTCGTTCCACGCCGTTGAATGGAGGTCTGTGCCCAGTGGTTCTTGACTCATTAGGATGTGTTGCAGTGTGCGTGTGTGTATGTGGTTGCATGTGTATATGGACCCGTACAACTGGTGTACAATGCATCTGGCACAATGGAGATGAAATAAAATAAGAACTCTCTGTGGAGATACCGCACAATGGCACATTTCTGTGCAGACAAACTCTCTGTTATATCACAAAAACGATCAGTTGTATCATAACTATTGTGTCAAATGTGTTGTACAATCAGTGGTACAGAGCCTGTATGTGTACGTGCTCACACTTCGGCATGTGTGTTCAGGTGTCAATGGGCCACCATGCTTTTCTTTAATCTACTGTCCTTCAGGAGTGTGTGTGATATTATTGCAACCTTTTCCTGCCCCTCCCTGAAAGACCCTCCCTTCCCCCCTTACCTCAGTCCTCTGTCTGGGTCAACACACACACACACAATTAGCCCCCTTACCCCGTTATGTCTGGCTAAACTCCTGCGGATTGTGTCAGAGTGGGTTGGGGGGGGGGGGGGCTGGGCGGCAACCCTTGGAGAAGAGGACCTCGGGGACATGGGGGTGTCAGAGGGGTGGGGAGGGGGGAGGGGTGGGTGGGGGGAGGGGTGGCATGGGGGATGGGGGAATGACATATCCCTGACACAGTCATTTTAGTTCCCTCCAAAATCTTGGTCCTTGTAAAAAAACGCCTCCCCCACCTCTGATACATGGCATAAAGCCAGCACCCCCACCCGTCAAACATCTATCAACGCAGCCAGGAGGGGGTCTGGGGCGGTGTAGTGTTCACCCCCTAGGGTTTGAAAGATTTGAGAAATAACACCTTTGGTTTACAAAGCTATTAACATAGAGTTGCTTTACTTCACTTTTTGATGGTGTCTGAAAAGAGAAGCACAGAGTTCAGGAATGCAGACTGGCAGTTCATGACTCGCATAGAATGAACTCAAACTCGTACAATGTTTGATCATTTGTTCATAGATATGGTATACTGTCTTTTTGAACCCACGTTATCCTTTTGATAAAGCAAACTAGAGAACATATTGGTTATATATCAGACAGTGTCTTTTTTTGTTCTATTTGAGTTGTATGCTGCTGGTGCTTCATCTCCCTTTGTGTCTGCTGTGGACAAATAGACATAATTCATTGTCCCACGTGATTCCACACCCCTCCTGGACAGGAAGCAGTAATCAGGGCCGTGGAGGTGTGTGGGTGACCCCTGACCTCTGTCTTGTTTCCATCATCCACCTTCCTCACTGGGACTCAGGGACCTGTGGCCCCACATGGCCCTACACACAGCCCACACACTTCCCTTTACCTCTCTGTCAGGATGTCCACTCACCCCTGACACCTCAGCTCCGGGTGGAAGTTGCCCTAGGCAAAGAACTAGGATCAGTTTACCCTCCCCAAAGCCTTACACGGCCCTCACACCTCTCAGTCAGGATGTCCACTCACTCATTCACTCAACACTGCCCACCTCTCTGTCCTTCAACCAGGGTCATATATAGAGATTTACAGGTAACTGCCAAAATAAAGGAAACGCCAACATAAAGCATCTTAATAAGGTGTTGGGCCACCACGAGCCGCAAGAACAGCTTCAATGTGCCTTGGTATAGATTCTACAACTGTCTGAAACTCTATTGGAGGGATGCGTCATCATTCTTCCACAAGAAATTCCATCAATTGCGTTCAATTGGGTTGAGGTCTTGTAACGGTCGTCGTATGAAGAAGGTGTGGACCAAAGCGCAGCGTGGTAAGTGTTCATGTTATTTTTTATTTAAATTGAACACAACACAAAATAACAAGAGAATTAACAAAAAAAAAACAGTCCTGTCAGGTGCAGAAACACAAAACAGAAAACAACTACCCACAACTCATAGTGGGAAAACAGGCTGCCTAAGTAGGGTTCTCAATCAGAGACAACGATTGACAGCTGCCTCTGATTGGGAACCATACCAGGCCAACACCAGAAATACAAAACATAGAACAAAAACATAGAATGCCCACCCCAACTCACGCCCTGACCAAACTAAAATAGAGACATAAAAAAGGGACTAAGGTCAGGACGTGACAGGTCTGGTGACAGACACACACACACACACACTTAAACCCCCTATGCTCCTTTGTGACCCCTCTTTCAAAGTCACTGAGATCTATTCTTCTAGCCATGGTAGCCAAAATAATGGGCAACTGGTCATTTTTATACATGACCCTAAGCATGATGGAACAACAGTGTGGAAGCATCTGCTTTCAATATACTTTGCATCCCTCATTTACTCAAGTGTTACCTTAATTTTGGTAGTTACCTGTATATTGCTCTGTCTGGCCTCAAACGCATCACCACTCGAATATACCTTAAGGAACAGATATAGGATCAGTTTTACCCCCCTCAAAGTCTAACTGAAATCATTAGGCAGGAAAAACACAAAACTGATATGAGATCAGTGTGGAAACTTCACTCTACCTTAGCCACACATCAACAGGTCTGGACATGTCCCTCTCAGACGGGGGCTGACCAGTCAGTCCAGGGGCAACTGGTCAATGAGCATTAAACACAGGCCATCTGCCATCGATGCACTGGCAATATCAATTAGTATCCAGACACTGCACTTAAACAGAGGCCCCCAAACCAAGTTCACACTCCAAGCTGAAATGGGCAAGCGTGTTTGGCATGCGTGAGATGAAACCCATAGGCACAGTCTTTACGGCATCCATGTCAGGAAGTTGTCAGTTGCCAGGCAAAACTCTAAACTGAGTAGGCATACAACATGCAATTTGTTTTGTGTCTCATATTGGAAAACTGCAATGACAGTTGCACTACTTTTAATAATATATAAGGGAAAATAAATGTTTTTCCCTGTTACGGATTAACAGAAAATCCTTGAATAGGTGCCAAACCAGACACAGCTACTGTAGACTATACAATTACACTGTTGTTTAAGCTTTGCCTGTACCCATTTGAACCTGCAGTCTCCCCAGTGATAAGGAGAGTGTGCTCCTCTTTTTCTTTTCATTGGATTAGGTGGTGAATGGGGAAGAGTGGCTATTGCCAAATGGGAAAACGGCTACACAGGGAGAGAGCAAAGAAGAGAATCAATCAGGAAGTGGCAGCCTTTCAGCTGTGCCAATGAAGCCGGGGCAACTTCCTGGTAGTGTTGCCAAGGTGACTCATAGTCCAGCCAGCTGGTTCAGAGGGCTCTCTGGGATGCTGGCAAGGAATGTGGGTATGTTGGAGTGGAGAAGAGGGAAATCAAATCAAATGTTATTTGTCACATGCGTCGAATACAACAGGTGTAGACCTTACCGTGAAATGCTTACTTGTATATGGTAGGCTATGGGAATATCGGGAATAAGCTCTCACGCTTCACTCTCACGCACACACAAACCCTCCCGCAAAACCATACCAAACAAAACCTTACCATGAAGGTAAGGTTTTTTTTGGTATGGTTTTGCGGGAGGGTTTGTGTGTGGTGTGTGTGGATATGTATGCGGGTGCGAGGGTGTGTGTGTGAATGTGAATAGAAAGTGTATAGTAATGGTGGTGTGCTTAGTGAAGCGTGAGAGCTTATTCCCGATATTCCCAATAGCTTAGGAGTGCATGGGAATTTAAATCACAGGCATTAGTGAGTCCATGTGCATGTGTATGTATAGCTAAGCTATATGTGGGTGGGGTAGATAATACCTCGGTACAGCTGTGGCTCTATCCCCACTCCCGCGTGACCACAGGGCATTTGTTTGGGTGAGGGGAGAGGAGGGGTTAGGCAGGGTGAGATGGGGTGAAGATGGGGTGAGTACGGAAGGTGGGGTGGTGGTGAGGAGGGGAGAGTAGGGGGTCAGATATTGGGGGATTTGAGGGTCCAGACTGGGGGAAGGGAGAATTTGGGAGAGAAGGGGTGAGGAGAGGAGAGGAGTGATGACAAGGAGTCAGTCAGATATTGGGGGGATACGAGGGCCCAGACTGGGGGAGCTAGCTGGGCAAACACAGCTGGGGCTGCAAACCCTGGTGGGTCCTGCCGCTCAACGGCCCCTCACACATTATCCGTGTGTTTGCTCAGGGGATGGGCCCTAATCCTCACACACTGATCTGTGTGTAGGCCCACCACACTCTTTTCCATCCTCTCACCTCATCATATTTGAATCATTCTCCCCTATTGCTCCATTCCCCCCTCCTTCCCTTCCTCCCTCTGTTCACACCAGGCCTACAGGCTTAGATTAAAGTTACCCTGTTCACAGTCACAGACTTTCTAATTCCTATAAGAGTAAACATTTGTGTTCTTCCTATTCACTGGTGCAATATTAGATGTCTATTGGACTCCCAGTAGGGAGACAACAGGGTTGTGTCTATGGATCTATATTATCTATGTGTGGGGCTGCTGTGGGTTAATCTCTAGGTGGGTAGGTTAGTCTGGTCTGCGTCGTAAATGGCATGTCAATGATCATCCCCTGACCTTTCTCTAGTCTACATGTGTACAGGGAACCTAAATTACATATACTATAGTTTCCATTTCTACCAACTTTGATTTGAACTTGTTCACTCAACACCTACATTTACTGCCGAGTAATTTCCAATACATTTCCTCAACTTTGTACAGTGGTTTGGTTTCAGGCTAGAAGATATAGCTCAAATGAGATACACGTTCCTAGCGTTGATGGAGAAATGTTGATTTTTGTGTAACTTTCATCCTTAGTAAGGGCTTCTAAAGAATATAAGAGGGAAAAATAGGTTGCCTCTGACGACCTTCAAAGACAGTCTGTGTTGGAGACATTAGCAGCTGAGAAAGTTCTACATATCTTTGTTTGGCCTGCTGCCCTCTAGTGGGAAATGCTCACGCTATTGCAAGTCATGAGCAAAGTAAGGTAGCAAATTCAAGTCTAACAGAAAACGAGTGCATATATACTGAATTCGTCAAGAAGTTTGGATCTCTTGGAGTGATGGTTAAGGTGAAAGCTTGACAGTCACTGGACCTGGGTGCGTATCCCGGTGAGGGCTACCCCGCGAATTCGCTACATTGGTGGCGCATATGAGGCCATTGGAGAGGAGTGGACACATGAGGGACTTGGTGCAGAGAAGCCTGGGGACAAACTCTCTCAAAGGAAGGGGGGTAGTGTGTCGACCTCAACCCAACACTTCGAGGTCGGATCTGAGGTCGGATCTTTTGGCGTAGCGGTTCAAGTTGCGGTCGCGGCTGCCTTTCTGAGTTTGCTACAATCCTGCATTTACCTGACATATGATACAGTATGTGTTGAAATTATTATTTTGAATGTTAAATGTGAGATAAATTAAGTTTTTCAACATTACTTACATATCTTCATTAAATTAAGGTGCATATTTCACAAGGATGTAATACAATTCTAAAAAATAATCATTTAAATAACAGTGTTGTGCTAAGAAGTTACAGGATTGTGAGTATTCTGTGTTACTGCTCTCAATGCAGCTCCATCGATTGCTAATGCTCTTACAATCTTGCACTAAACGGATAAACTCTTCTCATGCAGTGTGTCCACATGGGACAGTGTGACAAGAATGTTCATTCTTGGCATGTGATAGACTACTCATGCCCTCTGCTGGACGGCCCTGTCTGACATCGGAGTTCACACAGAACCACGAAGCCGCCCTTGACAAAATACAAGCTGCTCCTACTAATAAGGATAAACTTTTCACGGAGAACAAAATGTTTCTCTGGAACCCGTGCTCTGTTTGTTGGCGTGTGCATCGAAATGACTCAGGCCATGGCCTCGATCAGTTGTTTTATCTACCTGGATATACTGAAGGATCCAGTAACTGTCACATGTGGACGTAGCTTCTGTATGTGTAGTCCAACTACAGGAGCCTAACGTTACGGCTTAGTCCAAGGACCTTACGTGTTCTTGTTCTGTTTAAAAGGCTAATTGGCTCTGGAGGCCGAAACAGACAAATACTCCATTTAAATGTGAATTTAGTCTCAATTGCGGTACGGTTCTGGAAACATAAATCCCTCTACTTTCATATCACATCCAAATGCAAAATACACACTTACTGTACACTGTTTCAACCCGTTTTAATACAGTTGCAGTACACAGTATTTTTTTGTAACACTACTTTTGTGGTGTCTGTCTTGCGTTTACACACAGGTGTTCGGAGACGCAGATCGCTAATTAACACAGGTAGTCCACTGTCTTCCGTCTGTTTTCCGTAAACAAGCGTTGTCACATGGAAATATCCCCATGTGGGAACCTTAAACCTCTTTTTTTTAAAGATATAGATTATTTCTCGCCAAAATATGAAAAATAAGGACCGCAGGCTTCCAAAACCGTACCTCAAGCGACAAGTGTTAATGTTCAGACCGAGTGTCGCGGCTCTTAACAAAACTCCCGCCTACAGAAGACGCCTTTGTCCAATGACTCTTATGTGTAATGTAATGGAGCTGAGTCATGAGCAAGGGTTACTGTACGAACTGTATTCAGGGCCACTGTACGAACTGTATTCAGGGCTGCTTGGATCAGGATGATGAGAAAAGTGTCTACAGCTGCCCCAGTCCTGTTCTACGGGAAGAGAAAAAAACACTCTTCTTGGGTGGAGAAGCTAAAGAATACTGGAGAACTCCAAGCTGCTCCTGCTCACTGTTATGTTGGACCTGGAGTGTGATTTCTGTACTGGGAGAAAACTCAAAGCCAACAAGTCCTGCCTGGGGTGTCGGGCCTCTTACTGCAAGACTCACCTCAATCCTCCATTAAAGAAGTACACGCTGGTTAAAGCCTTCACACAACTAAAGTAGAAGATCTGCTCTTATCATGACAAACCAGTGGAGGTTTACTACTGGATGGATCAGGGCTCGGTTTCCCAAAAGTATCTTAAGGCCAAGTTCATCATTAGAATCTTTGTCGAAGCATCATTGAATAGCCTAGCTGTTTCCCAAAACCCATTGTTATTTTACTAGGCAAGTCAGTTAAGAACAAATTCTTATTTTCAATGACAGCCTAGGAACAGTGGGTTTAACTGCCTTGTTCAGGGGTAGAACTACAGATTTTTACCTTGTCAGCTCAGGGATTCGATCTTGCAACCTTTCAGTTACTAGTCCAACGCTCCACTAGGCTACTTGCCACCCGTTATTAACAGTGCACTTGAAAAAGCTTGTAATCTAGTGCCTGCCTCAGACCACTCATAGAAGAGATAAGTGCGTCTTTAGATGCTTTTTTGCCCTCCCACATGTGTCACTTCATACACAGAAGATCTCTGCTAAACATAGAATCATATGGTTAGGCCTCCAGAGATCCTGGTTTGAGTCCAGGCTCTGTCGCAGCCGGACACAACTAGGAGTCCCATGAGGTGGCGCACAATTGGCCCAGCGTCGTCCGTGTTAAGGGAGGGTTTGGCCTGGCCCGGGAGGTTCTTGTCCCATCGCGCTCTAGCGACTCCTGTGGCGGGCCAGGCACATGCACGCTGACATGGTTGCCAGTTGTACAGCGTTTCCTCCATTGGTGCGGCTGGCTTCCGGTTAAGTATTGTTGGGTATTGTTTCGGGGGACGCACGGCTCTCAATATTCGCCTCTCTCTCGAGTCCGTATGGGAGTTGCAGCGATGGGACAAGACTGAAACTACCAATGGGATACAACGAAATTGGGGAGAAAAAGGGATAAATTTTTTTTTAAATCACAGTTTATCTGCAGTGTATCTGTTATCTTTGTACCATGGATGAACATAAAGGCCATGATACCATCTCAGCTGCTGCAGAAATGACTGAGAACAGGTAAGGATGGGAGTTTTGATGGGGTAACTACAATGTTGTTGATCCATCCTCAGTTTTCTCCCATCACAGCCATTTCTCCCATCACAGCCATTAAACTGTTTTAAAGTCACCATGACACCTCCTTGACTGGTTTCCTTTCTCTCTGGCAACTGAGTTAGGAATGACACCTGTATCTTTTTAATGACTGGGTGTATACACAATACTAACCTAAATGACAAAGTCAAAAGAAGGAAACCTGTACAGAATATTCCAAAAACATGCATCCTGTTTGAAAAAAGGCACTGCCAAAAATGTGGCTAAGAAATTAACGTTATGTCCTGAATACAAAGCTTTACGTTTTGGGCAAATCCAACACAACACATCACTGAATCCCACTTCATATTTTCAAGCATGGTGGTGGTTGCATCATGTTATGGGTATGCTTGTCATCGGCAAGGACTAGGGAGTTTTTTTAGGGGATCCTAAAGGAAAACCTGGTTCAGTCTGCTTTCCAACAGACACTGGGAGACAAATTCACCTTTCAGCAGGACAATAACCTAAAACACTAGGCCAAATATACACTGGAGTTGCTTACCAAGACGACATTGGTGGTTCCTAAGCAGCCTAGTTACAGTTTTGATTTAAATCAGCTTGAAAATATATGACAAGACTTGAAAATGGCTGTCTAGCAATGATCACCAGCCAACTTGACAGAGCATGAATAATTAGTAAAATATAATGTGCAAATATTGTACAATCCAGGTTTACAAAGCTCTTAAAGGCTTACCCAGAAAGAGAGCTGTAATCACTGCCAAAGGTGCTTCTACAATGTATTGACTCAGGGGTGTGAGATATTGCTGAATTTTATTTTCAATAAATTAGCAAAAAAACATTTTAATTTTGCTACAGACGGTGATATCGATCCACTAATACAGGATTAGTAAAGGCCAAGTGCACTACTTTTGTCCCAGGTAAAATCCCTGGTTGCGAGTTGATACAATTCCAAGTCTGAAAGATTAAAAACACCCTCAGATTTAGAAAGCTGTAAAAACGTTTGTTTTTATTCTATGATTTTTTCCCCATACAAAGTCTGAGTATAATTTTTAAAGAATGTCTTTGATGGGGTAATTAGTATTACCGAAAATAAATACAAAAACATTGGGAGCCATGCCATACCTGTAAGATTTATGGGAAGATTATTCCATTTAATTAGATGATGTTGCGATTGTAGAAATCAGCACGCTGGAGAGGTTCCAACCAACATAATGCACCATAGTTGTCACATGGCGCACACAAACACACACAGAAAATAAATAATTACCCACAACATTAGGTGGGAAAAAAGGCTGCCTAAGTATGATTCCCAATCAGAGACAATGATAAACAGCTGCCTCTGGTTGGGAACCACACTCAGCCAAAAACAAAGAAATAAAAAACATAGAATGCCCACCCAAATCACACCCTGACCTAACCAAATAGAGAAATAAAATGGATCTCTAAGGTCAGGGCGTGACAGTAACCCCCCCCCCCCCCCAAGGTGCGGACTCCAGCCGCAAAACCTGACTCTGTAGGGGAGGGTCTAGGTGGGCATCTATCCTCGGTGGCGGCTCCGGTTCGGGACGTAGCCCCCGCTCCGCACGCTGATCCCTTCGCTTCCATGGAACCGGACCGTGGATCGTTGCTGGAGGAACAGGACCATGGATCATCGCCGGAAGCTCCTGATTGGGAACCCCTACTGGAGGCTAAGGACTGCGGACCGCCGCTGGAGGCTCCGGACTGGGGACCGTCGCTGGAGGCTCCGGACTGGGGACCGTCGCTGGAGGCTCCGGACTGGGGACCGTCGCTGGAGGCTCCGTGCCCTGGATTTTCACTGCAGGCTCCGGGCCATGGATCATCACTGGAGGCTTTGTGCCATGGATTATCACTGGAGGCTCCGGGCCATATATTATCACTGGAGGCTTCGTGCCATGGATCATCACTACAGGCTCCGGGCCATGGATCATCACTGGAAACTTTGTACCATGGATCATCACTACAGGCTCCGGGCCATGGATTATCACTGGAGGCTTCGTGCCATGGATCATCACTACAGGCTCCGGGCCTTGGATTATCATTGGAGGCTTCGTGCCATGGATCATCACTAGAGGCTTCATACGTGTAGCCGGAACAGGTCTCACTGGACTGAGGAGACGTACTGGAAGCCTGTTGCGTGGAGCTGCCACAGGGCTTACCCGGCTGGGAAGGCATACTGGGGGCCTGGTACATGGAACCGGAACAGGTTTCACCGGACTGGGGAGATGCACTAGAAGCCTGGTGCATGGAGCAGGCACAGGTTAAACTGGGCTGTGGAGGCGCACTGGAGGTCTCGAGCGTAGAGCTTGCACAACCAGTCCTGGCTGGATGCCCACTTCCGCCCAGCAAATGCAGGGCACTAGCACAGAGCGCACCGGCCTGTGAATACTCACTGGAGACACAGTGAGTGCGGCATCACCGCATACCACGATGCCTGACCGGTCACATGCTCCCCACGGTAAGCACTGCAAGTTGGCTCAGGTCTAAACCCTGACTCCGCCAATCTCCCCGTGTGCCCTCCCCCAAAAATGTTGGTGCTGCCTCTCGGGCTTCCGTGACCAGGTCTTGTCCCCTGCCATAATCTCCTTCCCGGTCCAGCTCGTCCTCCAAGTTGGCGCAAGCTGCTTGGTCTTTTTGTGGTGGGTAATTCTGTCACGTTCACTGTCTTCAAACTCCCTGTCATAGATGAGCCAAGGCGCAGCGTGCATGTAATTCCACATCTTTAATGAAGTGAAACCTTCACAAAAAACAGGTAAACAGAAACCGAATGTGACGCAACCGTGGCGCACACAAACATACACAGAAAATAAATAATTACCCTCAACATTAGATGGGAAAAAAAGCTGCCTAAGTATGATTCCCAATCAGAGACAACAATAGACAGCTGCCTCTGATTAGGAACCGCACTCGGCCAAAAACAAAGAAATAGAAAACATAGAAGGCTTTTGATAGTGAGGATTTGTTCAGTCAGTCACTTGCATGAGCACCGAAAATGGTTATTAGAATAGCACATGAATAGAACACAGGAATAAGTTACTACAAAAGCACAAACGTAAAGAAATTCCAGCACATTGTCTTTTTATATCTGTTGTCATTTATTAAGCATCTTATGTATTTGATCTTTTTTTGTGGTCCACTTAAAGGTTTGCTGTATATCATGAATTATTATTTTTCCTATTGCCATTATATATATATTTCAGAGATTTCAGAGTATTCAGATTGATTTGTTAGCAAGGGGACATTGAGTTTTCAGTATTGGTCATGTATATCAGGAGATCATCTGCAAATAAGTTTAGTTTATAGTGCTTCCCGAAGGCTACCAGGGAAAGACGAGGGAGTTGGCTGTGCTTTTCATCCCATTGGATCCGTCAGTTGCCACGATCAATAGGCTAAAAGAGGCCTCGGACTTTTGGCTGACTGAGTGCTAAAGCGTGCTGGGTAGGCACGACGCTGAGGAGTTGGAGAGCAACAAGGCGAGTCTGCGGTCGATGGAGGTGACAGTATGTGGCAGCACGCAGCTCCCAGTGCGTTTGCGCTGGCCAATCGCCGCCGACGAGAGAGCGGTGGAAGAGTCTCCACCAGTTGCGAGACGACTCTCAGCTGGTCATCAAACCTGCGGACAAGGGCTCGTCGGTGGTGGTCATGGACAGGGAGCATTGCCTGTTTCCGAAGTGGCAGCTCATGTTGCATTTATATTTTTGTTCAGTATATACAGGATTTTGTGTAACAACTGTAAATCAAATGTCTATGCGTTTAATGATTTACATTATTAAAGTGCATATATTCCCTGAGCTTTTGTCAAACCTGACTCATTAAAGACATCAGGTAATTAGAAAGCTTATTTCAATTTATTTTGTCCTGTAATATTTTCTCTCTTTCTGTCATTCACTGGTCAAATGGCTGAAATGGTTAAGCAGATTTCCTGACAGACCATGAGCGGCCAAATTTAAGTACTCGTAGTGGGAGTCTAGAGCTGCTACCACCTTCTTCAATGTCGCTCTGGAGCAGGTATTCTCAAACTGGGGTACACGCGCAATGCCGTCGGGGGTACGCAAAACAAAAATATGATTCACATAAAAAATACAACAAAATTCAAAATTCTTCACATTTTCAAACAGTCCATTTATATTTTCCAACAAGGCTATACATTTGGGTGAGGTTTTTTCTCTCGCCTGAGTAGCCTCCTTTCACTGTAAAAAATAAAACTAAACCATCTAGTTGTCACACCCTGATCGCTTTCACCTGTCTTTGTGATTGTCTCCACCCCCCTCCTGGTGTCGCCCATCTTCCCCATTATCCACCCGGGCTCCCGAAGGACCCTGACCCAACGCTTTTGGTGGCCTACCATGGTTCCGGACGTCACCGCCTTTGTCAACGGAACAAGACCGCTTGACAAGCTCCGGCTGGCCTCCTCCAACCTCTGCCCATCCCTCATCGCCCCTGGTCTCACATGGACTTTGTCACGGGTCTCATCGTCTGATGGCAACACCGCCATCCTGACCGTGGTGGATCGCTTTTCCGTGGCCGCCCAGGTAGGACACCAAGTGGTGCCCTTTGAGGGGGTGATACTGTCACACCCTGATCTGTTTCACCTGTCTTTGTGATTGTATCCACCCCCTCCAGGTGTCACCCATCTTACCCATTATCCCCTGTGTATTTATACCAGTGTTCTCTGTTTGTCTGTTGCCAGTTCGTCTTGTTTGTTCAAGTCAACCAGTGTTTCAGCTTTTTCCAGTCTCTCTTTTCCTGCCCTCCTGGTTTTGACCCTTGCCTGTCCTGACCACTCTACCTGCCCCTGACGCTGAGCCTGCCTACCGACCTGTACTTTTCTTACCTTCATACCTGAAACTAGTGTTTAGCAAAATAACAACACAATGTCAAATACAGGTAGTCTAGTCAAATAATTAATATCCAATCACATTAACTGTTACTCTCTCCGGGAATTACACTAACGGTCCGTATGTAGCCAAACATAGCTGTTGCTCATTTCGTTTGCTCAAAAATTGATAAATGGTTCAAAAAAGTCAGGTCCGCGTCCATAGAGACACATACCAGCTCTACTGGTAGTACTGCTACTACGAGCAGTACTACACCTGCACTCCACAAGCACATCCAATGCTAGCATCAGTAATTCTACATTTGTTGTTAGCCCAGCTAGCATGGACGCTGACATTTGTGAATCTGATGCAGCTGAAGAGGTACTGCCCCCTTTCCCGGGAAAGCACCGAACAACAGACAAGGACGTTGGACCATCGAAGAGGCGCAAATATGATGAGAACTATATTGATTTGGGGTTCAGTTATATTGGGAGTAGTGCCTTTCCTCAGCCACAGTGTGTTGTTATATGTGCAAAAGTACTATCTCACAACTCAATGAAACCTTCACTCTTACGCAGACATTTAGAAACAAAACATGCCAATTTGAAAAATAAGCCAAGGGAGGTTTTTAGAGTGAGAATTAAGATGACTTTTGAGTAGTATAAAAGCAACAGATACCATTATTAAGAAGGGGCTAGAAGCATCTTATATGGTGAGCTACCGAGTGGCTAGGACAGGCAAGCCCCATACTATTGTGGAGGACTTAATTTATCCTGCTGCCGCGGATATGGCTGGGACAATGCTGGGGGAAAAGGCCCCAAAAACTATACAGACAATGCCTTCATCAAACAACACTGTTTCACGACCCATCAGCGACATGGCAGGAGATGTTTTGAAACAGTTACTGCTTCGCATACAAGCCAGTGAATCCTATGCGTTACAGCTGGATGAGTCAACCGACGTGGGAGGGCCTGGCACATCTCTTGGTATATATATGTCTGTTGCATTTATGGGGGGTCAATTAAGGAAGACATCCTCTTCTGAAAACCACTGGAAACCAGGACAACAGGAGAGGATATTTTTAAAATACTGGACAGCTTTGTAACATCAAATGGACTTTGGTGGTCAAGATGTGTTGGTATCTGTACTGATGGCGCAAAAGCCATGACAGGGAGACATAGTGGAGTGGAAACGCGCATGCAAGCAGTTGCTCCCGACGCCACTTGGGTACACTGCAGCATCCACCGAGAGGCTCTTGCTGCCAAGGGAATGCCTGACAGCTTGAAAAATGTTTTGGACGCTACAGTGAACATGGTTAACTTTGTTAAAGCAAGGCCCCTGAACTCTTGTGTATTTTCTGCACTATGCAATGATATGGGCAGCGACCATGTAATGCTTTTACAACATACAGAAGTGCACTGGTTATGAAGGGGCAAGGTACTGACACGCTTTTTTGAATTGAGAGACGAGCTTAAAGTTTTCTTTACTGACCATAATTTTCACTGGGCGATTGCCAGCAAAGCCACTACACTACACAACACAACACTAAACAATACATGAATTGCACTATAATGGTGACAAACGGTGCCCACAACTTTTAGGGCCTACATAAAGCTCTCTCAACAGCAAAGCTTTCTTTTCAGCACCATGGAGTGTAACGGTTTTCCTCCTCTTCTGAGGAGAGTAGGAAAGATCGGACCAATGCGCAGCGTGGTAAGTGTCCATATTTTGATCAATAGCACTGAACACTAAAAATACAAAGTAACAAAAAGAACAACCGAAACAGTTCCGTCTGGTAAACTACATACAAAGACAGAAAACAACTACCCACAACCCCTAGTTGTCACGACTTCCACCGAAGTTGGCTCCCCTGCCTGTTCGGGCGGTCTACTAGCCGCCACCGATCCCTTTTTCGTTGACTGTTTGTTTTGTCTTATTAGTTTCACCTGTGTCCTATTGTATGTGCTTAATGGGCTTCCTCATTTAAAGTACGTGTACCCGCCCTTGTTTTGTGCGGGATTGTATTTGTGTGACGTGTGTGCGTTAGATAGAGGTGTTCGTGTTCTGGACCTGGCACCCTGTGTTTTGGGTGGTCCACATTGTTGTCCGCGCCCTTTGTTGTGGGCTTGTTATTTTGTGCCACATTAAAGTGCACCTTTTCCTTGTGGAACTCTCTGCGCCTGATTCCTTCCTCACCCACCTAGTCCTGCGTGACACTAGTGGGAAAACAGGCTGCCTAAGTATGGTTCTCAATCAGAGACAACGAATGACAGCTGCCTCTGATCGGGAACCATACCAGGCCAAAACGAGAAATGCAAAACCTAGAATACAAAACCTAGAATGCCCCCCCCCCAACTCACGCCCTGACCAAACTAAATCAGAGACATAAAAAAGGAACTAAGGTCAGGACGTGACATGGAGTGAATCCTTACCACTGC
Source organism: Oncorhynchus mykiss (assembly GCF_013265735.2). NCBI lineage: Eukaryota > Metazoa > Chordata > Actinopteri > Salmoniformes > Salmonidae > Oncorhynchus > Oncorhynchus mykiss. The sequence goes on from NC_048580.1 coordinate 21,519,183, forward strand.
TACATCTGGCTATCAGCAGAGCCTTGTCTGGCAGTGAAACAATTCATTCAGCCTCATTTACTGCCTTTAAAAAAAACATAGCTGATATGGCTGACTTGCTTAAACAAATGTGGTTTCTACTGACAATTGAGATGTACAAACTATGGCATAAGGGGACAACAAGCGGAAAAGAGGCAATCTGTAATTTTGATAAAGGCGTTAATGAGCAAGCTAGGACAGACGTAGTCCATATACAGGGCATTCTGAAAATATTCAGACCATTTGACGTTTTCAATATTTTGTTATGTTACAGCCTTATTCTAAAATTGATTCAATTATTTGTTTTACTCATCAATCTACACACAATACCCCATAATGACAAAGCGAAAAACGTTTTTTCAAAGCGAAAACCGGTTTTTAGAAATGTTAGCACATTTATTAAAAATAAAAAACAGAAATACATTATTTACATAAGTATTCAGACCCTTTGCTGTGAGACTCGAAATTGAGCTCATGCGCATCCTGTTTCCATTGATCATCCTTGAGATGTTTCTATAACTTGATTTGAGTCCATCTGTGGTAAATTCAATTGATTTTACATGATTTGGAGAGGCACACACCTGTATATATAAGGTCCCATGGTTGACAGTGCATGTTAGAGCAAAAACCAAGCCATGAGGTCGAAAGGAATTGTCTGTAGACCGCCGAGACAGAATTGTGTCGAGGCACAGATCTGGGGAAGGGTACTAACAAAGATTATTTAGCATTGAAGGTCCCCAAGAGCACAATGGCCTCCCTCATTCTTAAATGGAAGATGTTCCTAGAGCTGTCTCAGGGAGGTGACCAAGAACCAAGAGTGTGCAAAGCTTTCATCAAGGCAAAGGGTGGCTACTTTGAAGAATCTCAAATATACAAAATATTTTGATTTGTTTAACACTTTTTTGGTTACTACATGATTCCATATGTGTTATTTCATAGTTTTGATGTCATGACTAAATCCATATGTGTTATTTCATAGTTTTGATGTCATTACTAAATCCTTCTTCAGCATTGGTGGGTCCCCTGCGGGATGGTTGAGCTAACATAGGCTAATGCGATTAGCATTAGGTTGTAAGTAACAAGAAAATTTCCCAGGGCATAGACATATCTGATATTGGCAGAAAGCTTAAATTCTTGTTAATCTAACTGCACTGTCCAATTTACAGTAGCTATTACAGTGAAATAATACCATGCTATTGTTAGAGGAGAGTGCACAGTTTTGAACATGAAAAGTTATTCATAAACAAATTAGGCACTTTTTGGTTCATTGGATCAGTCTAAAACTTTTCACATACACTTCTGCCATCTAGTGGCCAAAATCTAAATTTCACCTAGGCTGGAATAATACATTATTGCCTTTCTCTTGCATCTCAAAGATGATGGTACAAAAACAAAAAAAAAGTTTTATTTCTTTGTCTCATCTTTTACCAGATCTAATGTGTTATATTCTCCTACATTCCTTTCACATTTCCACAAACTTCCTTTCAAATGGTACCTAGAAAATGCATATCCTTGCTTCAGGGCCTGAGCTACAGGCAGTTAAATTTGTGTATGTCATTTTGAGAAAAAGGGTCCGATCCTTAAGAGGATGAGTAGGTGAATTTAATGAGTAGGTGTGTCCAAACTTTTGACTGGTACTGTATATTGTTTACACATATTTAAAGACCACTAATAAATACTGTGTGACCTTTATTTAACCATCTGCAGTAAAATGTTGGGGAGCGGTGGTGAAGGGATTCAAGTCCGGGCTTTGGCTGGGCCACTCAAGGACCTTCAAATTCTTGTTCTGAAGCCATTCCAGCATTGCTTTGGCTGTATGCTTGGGGTCATTGTCCGATTGGAACGTAAATCATCGCCCCACTCTAAGGTTCTCATCAAGTATTTGCTGCCACCGCCATGCTTAACATTAGGGATGGTGTTAGACGTGATGAGTGGTGCCTGGTTTTCTCCAGACATAGCACTTTTCATTCAGGCCAAAGAGCATTCATCTGACCACAGAATATTTTTTTCCTTATGCTCTCAGTCTTTCACATGGCTTTTTGCAAACTCCAGGCATGCTGTCATGTGCCTTTTAATCAGGAGTGTCTTTTGTTTGGCCACTCCCAAAAAGCCCAGATTGGTGAAGTGTTGTATAGACTGTTTTCCTTCTGGCAGGTTCTCCCATCTCAGACAAGGAACTCAGTAGTTCTGTCATTGTGGTCATTTGGTTCTTGGTCACTTCCCTGACCAAGGTCCTTCTTGCCCGGTTGCTCAGTTTGGTTGGATGGCCAATGATGGAGACCACTGTGCTATTGAAAGTGTTCAACACTCTAGAAATTGTTTAATATCCTTCCCCAGATATATGCCTCATCACAATTCAATCTCTGAGATCTACGGACAGTTCATTGGATTTCATGGGATATTTTCTGCTCTGACATACACTGTCAACTGTGGGATCTTATATAGGCAGGTGTGTTTCTTTCTATATCATGTCCAAACAGTTGAATTGACCACAAGTGGACTCCAATCAAGTTGTAACGACATCTCATGGATGATCAAAGGATATTGGATGCACCTGAGTTCAATTTGAAGTGTCATAGCAAAGGGGCGTGAATACTTATGTAAATGGAACATTTCTGTATTTCATTTTCAATACATTCGTCTAAAAACATGTTTTCACTTCCTCATTATGGGCATGAAAACTTTCTGAAGGATCCCTGTTGAGGAGGGTCACAGTAAGGGTCAAGTTAATAAATCATTTGTCCACAAGAGGGTGCTCTTAACCAACCCAAATCAGTGTCTTCAGAGTGTGCTGTAATTTATATGCCTGTCCACAGAGATGAAAAAGTAACCTTTTGTTATTGAAGATGTCAGTTGTGCAGTTAGAGCTGAAGTACCAAGTAGATGGTGTTGTATTCTATGGTAGCAATATGTTTAAATTCTCTTTACAACGCCGAGAATGGATTTAGGGTTTGAAGTTCAATAAAAGTAAAATAGACAAAATATTTTGGTCTATTACCTTTTATACTTGTGTCATATAGTATTCTTCTCCGGACATCTTGGTTCACAAGTGAGGCCTGTGTGTGATTGTTTCCTGTGACCCTGGGTCTACAGAGACTTATCCTATTTACGGCCAAATGATGTGTAGACAGAATTTGTGTGGCACCTTGACCTCTTCATTGTGACCAAAGAGCCACCATTTTGGGTCTTCGGGGTCTTCGGGGTCTTGACAGATAACCTTTTCTGCCGTGACCAGGCGTGAGGGGTAGAGAAGAGGGGGCAGGGGAGTGCAGGGTTGCCCAGCGCTGAGCACCCATCCTAGGGGTTGACAGGTAGCCCTCTCCCAACCTATCTGGAGCCCCAGCCTGGGGCCCTGACCTTTGAAGGGGGGCCCAGGCGCACCCAGGCACAGGTGACCTTGATGCTGCTGACGGTTTAGCTCAGGGAGCCACTTCACCTTTACCATGGGTTGTTCATCCTGCCATGTCAGGGAAGATACATGAGTGCTACAGAGGCCATGCCACTATGCATTAGGAAAGACCATGGTTGCCTCCCAATAATCTCTCCTTTCTCCAGAAATATGCACATGTCCACTACCTTTCATGGATTTGAAAGGGAATTACTTATATGGAAAATGTTGTAGAATATCAACTGCTCTTGCTAAATAAATACAACTGTATATTTCTAAGTTATTACACTTATCACAGTGTAAAGGCACTACACAATCACTCAGGGGTGCAATATTTAACTGAGGACGTCCAGTTTTATCATTGGAATGTGATACAAAACGAGGCAACGGTGTGCTTTAGGACCATGTGTACGCCTCTGAGCGGTTGGGTAGGCTGTTTAGAGTGTTTATCCGACTGGATAAAAAAATATATACACTACCGTTCAAAAGTTTGGGGTCACTTAGAAATGTCCTTGTTATTGAAAGAAAATAAATGTTCTTGTCCATTAAAATGACATTAAATTGATCAGAAGTACAGTGTAGACATTGTTAATGTTGTAAATGACTATTGTAGCTGTAAACGGCGGCAGATTTTCTATGGAATATCTACATAGGCGTACAGAGGCCCATTATCAGCAACCAACACTCCTGTGTTCCAATGGCACGTTGTGTTAGCTAATCCAAGTTTAGCATTTTAAAAGGCTAATTGATCATTGGAAAACCTGTTTGCAATTATGTTAGCACAGCTGAAAACTTGTTCTGATTAACGAAGCAATAAAACTGTCCTTCTTTAGACTAGTTGAGTATCTGGAACATCAGCATTTGTAGGTTCGATTACAGGCTGAAAATGGCCAGAAACATAGAACTTTCTTCGGAAACTTGTCAGTCTATTCTTGTTCTGAGAAATGAAGGCTATTCCATGCGAGAAATTTCCAAGAAGTTGAAGATCTCGTACAACGCTATGTACTACTCCCTTCACAGAAGAGCGCAAACTGTCTCTAACCAGAATAGAAAGAGGAGTGGGAGGCCCCGGTGCTGAGCAAGAGGACAAGTACATTAGATTTACACTAGTTTGAGAAACAGACACATCACAAGTCCTCAACTGGCAGCTTCATTAAAACACCAGTCTCAACAGTGAAGTTGCGACTCTGGGATGCTGGCCTTCTAGGCAGAGTTCCTCTGTCCAGTGTCGCTGTTCTTTTGCCATCTTAATCTTTTATTTTTATTGGCCAGTCTGAGATATGGATTTTTCTTTGCAACTCTGCCTAGAAGGCCAGCATCCCGGAGTTGCCTCTTCATAATTATGACCCCCCCTGCAATCACTCATTCACTCTAAAGGCTCAGCACAAAACTCTACAACTTCTACGACAATATTTCTTTGTTTATTCAAATAAATGAAAGTGCATTTGATATAGGCATGTACAGTGGACATGGACAGTGCAATGGTATAATCAGACACATAAGACAATCAAACAAGACATAATATAAAACATAACATTTACTTCTTAATTCATTTTGATTACATCAATCAAATAAATTACAATATGTACAAATCAGTTCAAAGGACTGCCTCTCAACTTGGGACAGAATTGTAAGATAATTCATAGCTTAGATATTAAAACAAGGTTTTTATTTTCATGTGTTCTGCAGTCACTCTTTTAAGCGCAAATACATTTTTTGTCGCATAACAAGTCTTTCATTTCAAACATCGCTACTGCCCATTGGAATAGTTTTTCCAAATAATCCTGCATCAACAATCACCATTTTAATAGGGAGAACTGATTGAGGGTACTAGTCTTATGTTAAATGTCACTTCTTCTCAGCCACTTCTTCATTCGCCCCCTTTTTTTTGAAGGTACGATGCTTGTCGTCTTTATGGGGAGATGGGGGTAGTGTTGTAAAGTACATTAGTGGTGTAAGCGCTTGCCTGGACACTGAGAGTCTGGGAGTGCATGAACAAAATAAAATAGTGCTACTGTGTAGTCTTAAGGAGGGCTTTCTGTGGCAAGCTGGGAAATTGAGTTTCTCAAGAGAGGTTTAGGAGTCTATTGTGGTCAAGGGGCTTGGCGGACATTGTGGTTCCCGTAGTTGCTGGATGGACGGGGGCCTCTTGGAGTTTTTGGTGGAGAAGGTGGGGAAGTCATTGAAGACCGCGAGGGGCCGTCCATCGGGGCAAAGCAGCACGCTGGAGTCAGCCTCACACTTGGTGGTCCTGCCTGGCCAGAGACCCTCCGCCTGGCTGGGCCTCAACCCCAACCCTCCTGAGGATAGGACCTCCGTCTTCACCCCCACCTGACTCATCTTGATCAGCACGTCCAAAGACTGCTTGCGACTCTCCAACGAAGCCTTCATCGCTTCCTTCCTCCTCTCATTCTCCTTTTCCTCCTCGTCCCTCTCCTTGGTCTCCTCGTCTTCCTCCTCGGTCTCCATGGTAATATCATCTTTAAGTGAGGCTCCCTCGAGGCCCTGGTTGCCAGTGGCAACCACATTGGTCACTCCAGGGTGTTCCTTCTTGACCGAGAGGTCCAGGGGTCCTTCGCTCTGGCGAACTGTCCTCTCCAGTGCATGGTGAATGTGGGAGAGCTCGCTGCGGATCTTGTTCAGGTGTTCCCATAGGTGTCCCTGAGCAGGGAGGTCTTCTTTCTCCAAGTGGGCGATCTTGCGTTCAGCCTCCTGGTACTCCTGTAGAGCCTTGGAGAGATCGCTGAGGAGGGCAGCAGCTGTTGTTGGTTCTGAAGATGCCTCCCCCGTCCCTTGGCCAGTGGTAGAGTCCCGGCTGCTGGGTCTTCTACAACGCGGCAGAGAAGGTGAATCACTGACTGGGCTTGCGGGGGGATCTGTGTACCACTGCTCTGCTGGCTGGACTTCAGACTGAGCATTCGTAAAACTATGGAGAGACCAAAGAAGAATTTTAGAAATCTGAGATTCCAGAGAAGAAAATATAGAAAAAGTTATGAAAGTACAAAAAATAAATAGGTAAATATTAAAAAGCAAAAAAAAATATTTAAATGGTAGAATCTGTAGGATCTTACCTGCTGTGGAGGAGGAGCTTTTCTGTTGGTTTGGTTTTGTGAATGTTCTTGAGGAGGTCCAGGGTGAACCCAAGGGCTGGCCTCTTCTCCACAGGGGACTTGTGGGTCCCCAAGGTGGCCCCTGTCCTCTTGAGGCCCCAGCTTGGCTTCCCCTCCTTAGCTGCAGCCTCAAACTTGTCCCCTGTCCTGTAGGAAGGGTCTGGTGACTCTCTCTGGGGGGACACCCAGGCGGCAGGGGAGGTGGTAGGGGTACCTGGCCTCAGAGCAGGCACCTTCCACAAGTTGATTTTGGGCTGGTAACTGGAGTTGGGCTCCAGGCCATTCACGGAGGTCTTAAGCCCCTTGCTGATGTCACTCTGAGCGGAGGCTGCTCCGAAGGCATGCTCACAGAGGAAGGGGTAGTAGAAGTGGGGTGGCAGGAGGCTCCGGTCGGCGGGGTGGTGTGCACCGGACGCCGGTTGCATGAGCTGAGCGGCCGACGCCAGGAAGGGGAGCTGGGCTAGCTGCGCATGAGTTGGGGTATTAACATTGGTGGTAGGCGTGGGGATTGCGTTCATTGAGTTCACATAGGAAAAGAGGCTGGGGCTCAGGGGATAGCCCACCCCGAGGACAGACAGGTTGAGTCCCGTGGGATCCTGGTAGTCCACCAGGCCAGGTGGAAGAGGGTAGCAAGGGATGGAGCTGCCCACTCTAGGCTGGGCGCCCTCGGATTTGGCCTTGGTTTGGCTGGTGGCCAGCAGACGCCATTGCTCCGACAGCAGCCCGGGGGCTGTCAGGCACGTCTTGGACAACTTGTAGTGCTTCAGCTGGGCTTCCACCTCCACAGTACGTGCCCGCAGCAGTTGGTCCTCCAGAGAGAACATATCGGCCATCAGCAACTCAGGTTCAGGCCCCTTACTTGCTCTCTTGGTCGTCCCTTCTGAAGAATTCCTGTTATTGGAACTCTCTCTGGTCATCCCGTTGACTTCAGCCCCTTCTCCCTGTCCCCTCTCCTCCTCTCCTGCCGGACTCTGTCCATTGTCTCTGTCCTCCTCCACTGCACGCCGCTGCCTTGGCCTCTCCTCGGTCCCTGTGGAGGGCTCGGGCTCCTCTTTCCCAGCCGCGGTCCGGAGGCAGTGTGCCTGCTGAAGGGGCCGGATCTGGTCTGGGTGCAGCAGGTTGCCCTTCTTATAGGGCCAGTCGGACTCAATGAGCAGGGACAGGGAGTTCTTGCACAAGCTGTACTTCATGTGGTTGTAGAGATGGGACTTCTCCATGCAGGTGAAGGGGCACTGGAAGCACTTATAGTTGTATGGTTTGCCCCATGGCCGTGGGATGTAGTGGGGCTTCTTGGGCTTGCGCTCCTTGTGCTTGCACACGGAGGTCACCTTGCACGCGTGACCCTCCTTGGACATGGTGCTGAATGATTCTGTGCTCACAATGCAGGTTATTCTGAGGAGAAGGTATGTGAAAGTCTTGGAGAGATGGGGGTGTAGGGACACAGTCTCTCGTTCCTTCTCAGGCTAGATGTATTGCATTTCTTTATTTGTTGAGAAATATTCCTCAAGCTGGGATCCAGGTGGGCAGGAGCTGTGGAACACAAGATACATATTTTGGGGAATTATAACCTAAAAAAGTAAAATTAATACGTTTAATACATTTTTTCCAAAAGAAGTCAATCAATATTTTTTATCAAGTCCCAGAAAGAAACAGCAGAATGGAGTTAGATTGTCAGAATTACACTGCAGAGCATATGGTGAGTATATTAATGTTATAATATTTTTTTCAGCTCGTTTTCTCCCCTATTGTCTCATCGCTGTAACTCCGGTACGGACTCGGCAGAGGCAAAGGTAGAGAGCCGTGCGTCCTCCGAAACACAACCCAACCAAGCCGCACTGCTTCTTGACACAATGCCCACTTAACCAGGCATTCCTTAACCAATGTGTCAGAGGAAACACTGTGCACCGGGTGACAGTGTCAGCGTGCAATGCGCCCGGCCCACCACAGGAGTCGCTAGTGCAATGGGACAAGGACATACCTGCTGGCCAAACCCTCCCCTAACTCAGACAACGCTGGGCCAATTGTGCACCGCACCATGGGTCTCCCGGTTGCGGCTGGCTGCGACAGAGCCTGGACTTGAACTCAGAATCTCTAGTGGCACAGGGATGCAGTGCCTTAGACCAATGCGCTACTCAGGGGGCCTGAGTATATTCATCTTCATGCATTTCTCTGAGTCTGTCTGTATCTGTGTGCTAAGAGTATGTGAATGTGCATAGGGGGCCATGTATCAGCATGTGCATATGTGTATCTATGGGAGTGTTTCATGCGTTGTCTACCTGAGCTGCTGAGCTGAGTTGCCACTAACCTAACTGCAGGGTGGCCCACGCTGCTCTGTTCTCACTGTACCTGCCGCTACTCATTATTTCCAGTGCAGCACCAGGCACTAGCAGGGCCCAGGGCCCAGGGCTGGGGGGCAAACAGGCACCTGTGCAGGGGGCTTTTACTCACAGCCATGGCCTGGCTACATGGGCTCTGGGCCCCTGGAGGCCGGCCAGGGGTGCAGTGGGCCAGGGTGAGGATTGTAGATGGCGGGCGTTGGGGGGAGGGGGTGCCCTGGTTCTTAATGAGAGCCTGGCGTCACGCCCATAGGGCATCGTTAGTGCCAGGGCTGGGATTTGGGTCAGGGCGCATCGCACCAAGTTCAACTGCTCTCCTCTCGCCCGCTTCTGTCTTTCCCTTCTACTTCTGTGCTTTTGGAGTTGGGGTGGTGTTCTCAACGTTTAATATGCCCTTTCACGGGACATCTCGCATATCTATTACAACTGGAATTTACTGGAAAATTACATGGTACCAAATATAACGTTTTGGGACTTGAAAACATTCAGTACAATTGGTACTGAAAACATTCAGTACAATTGGTACTGAAAACATTCAGTACAATTGGTACTGAAAACATTCAGTACAATTGGTACTGAAAACATTCAATACAATTGGTACTATTTGATGCTGGTGCTACTATTTTCAATGAATCCCAAAGACACAGAGAGGTGGTTATTAGGTAATGAAATGTTTTTGCTATATTTTTTAAATAAATATCAGGTAAATAATGGACCATAAAATAAAGTGTTCCCTGTGTGTATTTTGGTGGACATTTTAATGAGTGAACTATTTACTAATGTGTGTGTAATGTAATCAGACATTATCAGAATTTTTTAAAATGTTTTTTAAATGTATAAACCAGTGGACTAAATTACACACATTACAATATTTTTAAAGATGAATTAAGTTTCCTTTTGTGAAATTATACACTCCAGTGGGGCAGCAGGTAGCCTAGTGGTTGGGCCAGTAATCGAAAGGTTGCTGGTTTGAATCCCCGAGCTGACAAGGTAAAAATCTGTCCTTCTGCCCCTGAACAAGGCAGTTAACCCACTGTTCCCCGGTAGGCTGTCAATAAGAATTTGTTCTTAACTGTTTGGTTAAATTTATTATAAAATAAAAATGATTGACTTTCCTATCAACTCCTTTCGCTCTCTATTTCAGAATTTTTGTTGGATATTTAAGTAATGACAAAACATCTGACCTATAATATAATTAATTACCTTAGCTCACAATCCCCAAATGTAAACAAAACAATTGAACCATGCAGACTAAATGTCAAATTAGTTTTCACGTCAAAAATCTAAATCAGGTTTTACACACTTGACCTACCCTATTATCTGATGCGGCTGATTCAAATACCATCATTGTATGCACCATTCAGTCTCACAATTTGTTTTTATACATAAATACAAGAGAATATCAGTATTCTGTCTAATTATCTCAACAGAGCACCACTTTCTTTCAATATAACAATCACTTTAGTTTAATGAACCTTTTCAATAACGCCCTTAAACCAATTACAAACACTCCCTTACAATTTATTGTAATTTTTTTTGAGTGGGGGACAGGGAGCTAAAGTCAATGGGATGGGGAGAAAGAAACGTAATCGTTCTCCACTGTAAGCCAAGCCGCTGGGTTAGCCCTGTGGGTAGAGAGAGTGAGAGAATGAGAGAGAGCGTCGCTCTTCAGATTAAAAGACCCTTCTGTGAGGCTTTTATTTTGTATTTTTCCTGAGGCCGTTCACGGATGAAAGCCTGTGTGATGTTTCGGGGTCCGGGCTGAGGTAAAATCAACTTTACACACCCGCTTTTTTTCCTTTTAATTACTTTAATCATTCTTCTTGCTTCTCCCCTGAGATCCCTGGTGGTGAAGACTTGTTTAAGAACACTATAAACTTTTACTAAACTATCGCTTCGCACATCACACCTTGTGAGGACAGATCGACACAAACTGACCTTGACTTCACTGCAATATCTGTAATACGAGAGGGATGACAAAAATTCCCTTTAACACAGGTCCTGCCCCAATTGGCCCCTCAGACACTAGCCTGTTTGCATTGGCCCATGTGATTGGCTCACTTGTCTACCCCCGAGGCTCTGACCTGGCCTCTGAGATCATAATGGAGCCTAACAGCTGCTATTAGGAACTAATCAATACAAATAATTTTTCCTTTAGATGTTTTCACTGCTGAACACTGTTAGTGGCCACCATGCCCTCTACCCCCTCTGACTCTGTGGGCCTCTGCCCCCCACCTTTCCCTTATCCAGGCCCTCCGGTCTTGTTTTAAGCTTTTAGGGGCTTGTGATCAGACAGGCCTAATCGCTTCAGCTTCAACATCTATTGTTTCAATTAAGAAGGCTCGCCTCACTAAAAGCATTGACAAGTTCATGCAATAACAACCAAAACCGATAACGTTGGATGGGATGGGGGAAGGGGGGCAAATGTGTCAAATGGCACCAATATGAGGTGTTGATCTGTCGGCTACTCACAGAGAGGAAAGAATGGCATTTTATAGAGTGTGCAATCATCCTTTCTATTTACTCTCTCTATATTATAGTTATATACAGAGAGTATAACAGTTTTGTATTTTATTTCAAATCGAGCCTAAATGTGACTTTACCTAAGATGGTGGCTTGCAGGGAAAACTGAGCGATGATCCAATGTCTTCTGTCAACTTGAACTAAGGAGAAGGTCCTGACGGAGCGGATGACAGAAGATATAAGAGTGTTTGACGTCAATTTTTTTTTGTACGAATCGTGTGTGTCATATTTATTGAATTAATATAAAAGTGATATAGGCCTATTTAATAAATACGTCAAGTCAAACATCAAACATCCTCTCAGCTTTTGGGAGATGCAGAAGGATTTCCCATGGATGATATTGAGAAACATTCAATATCCAAATGCAGCTGTTGTCATGCATATCAAAGCAAATAACACATCATTTATTTCTACACTTCTACAAAAAATTAAAATAAAAAAAAATCTGTATTTCAGTCCTAAATTAGACTTTGATAGATAGTAGGCCTAAACCCATGTCATCACAGTGTTAGAAATGGTCAGTCTTGCATCCTAACAATTAGCTAGTTTATTCCCTTGTGAAATAGTTCATTCATAATTAGGCCTAAAATAAAATGTTCATCTTAGTTCGGAAATAAATGTAAAAAAATCTGTATAAAGTAACACTTTGGCTTAAAGTAATGAACGTCTGTGTATTAAAAAAAGTTCGTGAAATTATTCCGTGAGACATTTTCATCATCTTAAAGTGAATAGGCTGTTATTTTGAATGATATAGTAATAGAATGTTATAAATATTTGTCATGTCATTTTCACACATCCCATGCATGTCAAATAACAGAACTCATTGCGTTGTTTTCCCCATGGACAACGGTGTCTGTGGACCAATTATGACAATTACAAACATTGACACGACTCAACTGCAAAGCCCAATATTCATAGTCTACTAAATGAAAACCAACTCATACGAATTAAACAAAATATTGTATCTGAAATTAGGGAATAAATCTGGTATTCCTACCTGATGTGTGTCCGTGGTGTGTTTCTGCCTGTCAATTCTCTGTGTCTATCGGTAGGCTACTAAGCAGACAGCGCATATCCTGCTCAAATGGGAGCGTGAGAGCGAGTGTGTGGGAGATATATATTGACTAGGAGCATTGCCTTGGGGCACTACAATACAGCATCCTCCCTCCTACCCGGTAATGTCACATGTGGTGTCTACCTTGCAGCAAGGATACAGTAAACGGATTTGACAGTAGTGGCAAAGGTTGGTACAACGTTTAATTTGAGGTAGACTGTAGGTAGGCTAGTCAGCCGGTGCAAATTGAATACATGTTTTATTTTGTTTTAATTTTTTTTACAATTTCTTGTTGGTTTCCAAGTGAGGCCTGGTAGTGCTCGATCTCAAAACTTGTTTGACCGAACTATTTCAGGAGTCTTTTCATTCACACATCATAGCCTATAGGCTTCAATGTTAAAAGTTAACTCCAAGTCGGGAATTATTCGACGTTTTGTTAGCACTCTCATATAATAAGAATATTATTATTTTAAAACAACCAGGTGTCAATGGTAACGCTTATGGTTAAACATAGGCCCTATAGTCATGGATAGACACGTTTTTTTTCTGTTCCAACGAGCTTCTCATGGACATATTTGAAAGACAAACCCTCATATTGGATGGACGTTGTCAAGTGTAGACATATTTAATTCATAATAAATGCATATTACACACGAGAGACCGCATTCTGGTTAAGATTTCTAATAGCCTGCAGAAGTTGTGGTTTGGTTTGTTCTTGTTAGTTCAGTCATGCATAACTTTTACCCGGTGGTTTAGCCACACTCCTGCATATTTCAATATCATGGCTTTTGAAAACTATTAGCCTTTATTAACATATAAAAGGGCCGACCATCAAAACACCCCGTAGCCAAAGCATAACCTTATGTTTTAAATGTAGGTTAATATGTTCCCCAACATTTAATATCAGAAATATGATAGGCTAACATCTAAATGTCATTGTTGTTGTTATTTATATTGCAGTTCAAAGGAAGATTTCATCGTCACGGTACGATGCTGAAATTGGTGGAAAGTGACAGTCTTTGTCAATGACAATAGATTAAAAGTAAACGTCAAAATCCCAACAATATCAGCGAGAAAGGTGAAATGAATGGGGAGCTAAACAACGAGATAAGACGGGAAACAAAGCTGTCAACCTTCGCGTAGGGATATTCTCCACATCTGTCAGTTTATGTGTCAAATCGTTCCGCATGAGCGAGATAGGAAAATAGAGAATCTTTGCTACTGCGTTGAGACAAACAGACAATAGGCTACTTGTCAGAATCCACATTTCTTACTTTTCCTCGTTTTTACGATTTTTTTTCTCCATTCGGTCTTGTTGATTTTGCTATGCTCTCAGTTTTGTGGTTATAGGCTTTTCTCTTTAGAGGTTTTTCCATTTCAGGTAAATTCCATATTAATAAACAATTTGTTAAAATAGCATTAATCATAACAAATATAAGATCTTGGCCATAATCTATAGTTAAAATAAGTCTGTTTGTGGTTGTATTTGTCCATGTATGTGTATGCATGCACACGCATGTACATATGACACTCTGCCTGTGTGTGTATCTACTGAGTTTGACTGTGTGTGTGTATGATTGTGTACGGACTGTGTGTATGAGTAAACAGGGGTATGTCAGGTGGAAGTGCATCTGATGGTGGTCGGGGGCTCATTCTCCTCCGCTTGGCCTCACACACACGCTGCCTGGTCGGCCGGGCTGCCTGATACACGACTCAGTGCAGCCTCCCAGGGAAGTGATTAGTGCAGTGGCACAGGGGCACTGGATAGGTTACTGACGTGAGCTGTGAGATCACATCCACAGGCAATGACTGATGCGTGCCTTATCTGACAGCTCAGACCTGTCCATCTCTCTCTCTCTCTCTCTCTCTCTCTCTCTCTCTCTCTCAACCCTTCTATTTCTCTTTCTCCTTTTCCCTCTCTCTTCTTTGCCTCCCATCCCAACTCCCTGTTTCCAGCCCTCTCTCTCTTTATTTCTCCCTCTCTCTCTTTCTTAGCCTGTGGCTGGCTCAGAGTCAACTCCAGGTTCTCTTCATTTCTCTCCTACAGTATCTGGCTGTGTGGAGGCGTGTGCGGGCCCCTTTGAGAAAATGTCAGTGTCCGTGTGTCTGGGGGAGTCGGGGGCCCTTCACGAGCCATCAGGCCCGCTGTCACACTGCGCTGGGCAAATGGAGACTGACAGGCCACTCCATAGGGCCTAACCATCTGTACCAAATGTGACAGCAGAGGGAAGAGGATGTCTGGCAAATCAGGAGGAACGAGAGGAGAGGGTGAGATAGAGAAGAGGGAGAAAATGAGAGAGGGAGTGAGAGAAAGAGAGAGAAGGAGTGAGAGATCCTTTGCTTCCACTTGGGAGGCGATGTCAGTTTTCCGAAAGAGAGAAAGAAAGACTTTCTTCCTCCAACAGTGGGGACACTTGGGAGGGGGTGTCAGGTCCCCATGTTGAACTAATGCCAAGTCTATACATTGTCGGCACTGTAGAGAACTCAATGTATACAGCATCTCCTATCCCCTTAAACCTCTTTATGGCTGAACTCACATCTTTTCTACACTAAAGGGAGCGAGACTAGGGGTATCTGTTTCCACTATCTTATGTGTGCAGTTGTATCTTCAATTCTTGGATCTAGTCCCATGGTTCTATTGCCTAATATCTTCATCTTTCACTGCGCTATTTTATAATTGTATAGGTTCCGTGTTTAGTGTACATCAGAAACACACTTTTTTTAGTGTGTCTTCCCAAACAGCCATCGTAGTGTTTGGCTTAGGCTTTTTTTCACGTCTGGAGTTGAGATTGCTTCAGAGCTGTAAAGATATGTACCAATGAGAAGTAGACATGAGTTGAGAGAGTTGTGCTGGTGTAGTGAGTGTCCTTATGGAGAGGCATCTGGGGAGGCTGACAGGAGCACTCTATTAAGACTTAGAGAAAGGAACCTGGGGGCAGCTACAACACCGCTGCTGGGGAGATCCAGCTGTGCAGCCCCTGCCGAACACACGCACGCACACGGGCATGCAAGCGCGCACATGCGCACATTCATGACATAGAAGCACACGCGCACCCACCCACACACACACACACACACACACACACACACACACTCTCCATATACACACACACAAGATGGATTGTGGATGGAAAGATGGGTGGAGGATGGGTAATAGTTGCTGCAGTAACGGATGACCTACCTCTTGCCCAGGTGAGTGTTCAGTCCTTAAGCCTTTTTCTCTTTTCCAGTGCCTGGGTTTAGGGCCTGAGGTGAAATAGCTAACAGCTCCTTTCTTAGCCCTGCGCTGCCAGGCACATTAAGTAAACTCATATCGCTCTCAGCCACAATCAATTATTGAACAGCCCGTCCCTCTTCCTTCCCGTTGTTTTCAAAGGAGATCAACTCCTAACATCCATCCCCTGCTCTACCAACACACAGCCACCAAATGCCTTTGGTGTCTTTCTTTGTTACTCCGGTATATAATTTAATGTTAATATCCGTTTTAACAGAAAATCAGTAGCTAACAAAGGCTTGAAATAGTTTCATCGAGCTAATTATGTGGTAATACATAATGGTTGTATGTATCATAACATATCACAATCCAGTGTCTAAAAGTAGGTTGTGCAAGTTGCTTTAGTTGTGTACAGCACACCATAAATGTGTTACCCAGTCGAAAACATAGTTGCCGTTTACACTAAAATACCACTCACATTGTTTGCTTCCTTGCATGGCTCTTAAATCCATAACAGGTCAACATTATTCTTGCCAAAAGATTGGATAGAGTTTGTAGTATAAACACATTAAAAACAGTGTAAAGACTCGTAGAACATCTCCTATTTCCTATGTATATTCGCTATACCTTGGAATGCTCAGGGGAAGCATGGTGAAACTCTTCCCAGTCATTTTGCTGCTGACAGATCCATCTGAGCCTACCGTTGAGTTCAGTCGGTAGTGACAGTGACATCCTGTCTTCCTTAAAGGTGAAAGGCCCTTAGAGGGCAACCTGGACTCAGGGGTAGACGTAACATAGTAAATGTAAATCTGACCCTCCAATTAGTATGTTACGTTTCGTATGGTATGTATTTATTTGTGGATGTCCATCATCCATTCCATATGATATGTCCATATGATAAGGAAGTGGATGGCTGCAAACTTTCTACTTTTAAACTCGGACAAAACAGAGATGCTTGTTCTAGGTCCCGAGAAACAAAGAGATCTTCTGTTGAATCTGACAATTAATCTTAATGGTTGTACAGTCGTCTCAAATAAAACTGTGAAGGACCTCGGCGTTACTTTGGACCCTGATCTCTCTTTTAACGAACATATCAAGACTGTTTCAAGGAGAGCTTTTTTCCATCTACGTAACATTGCAAAAATGTGAAACTTTCTGTCCAAAAATGATGCAGAAAAATTAATCCATGCTTTTGTTACTTCTAGGTTAGACTACTGCAATGCTCTACTTTCTGGCTACCCGGATAAAGCACAAAATAAAATTCAGTTAGTGCTAAATACGGCTGCTAGAATCCTGACTAGAACCCAAAAATGTGATCACATTGCTCCAGTGCTAGCCTCCCTACACTGGATTCCTGTCAGGGCAAGGGCTGATTTCAAGGTTTTACTGCTAACCTACAAAGCATTACATGGGCTTGCTGCTACCTATCTCTCTGATTTGGTCCTGCCGTACATACCTACACGTACGCTACGGTCACAAGATGCAGGCCTCCTAATTGTCCCTAGAATTTCTAAGCAAACAGCTGGAGAACGGGCTTTCTCCTGTAGAGCTCCATTTTTATGGAAAGGTCTGCCTACCCATGTGAGAGACGCAGACTCGGTCTCAACCTTTAAGTCTTTACTGAAGACTCATCTCTTCAGTGGGTCATATGATTGAGTGTAGTCTGGCCCAGGAGTGTGAAGGTGAACGGAAAGGCTCTGGAGAAACGAACCACCCTTGCTGTCTCTGCCTGGCCGGTTCCCGTCTTTCCACTGGGATTCTCTGCCTCTAACCCTATTACACTGACTTACTGGTGCTCTTTCATGCCATCCCTAGAAGGGGTGCGTCACTTGAGTGGGTTGAGTCACTGATGTGATCCTCCTGTCTGGGTTGGCGCCCCCCTTGGGTTTTGCCGTGGCGCTGATCTTTGTGGGCTATACTCGGCCTTGTCTCAGGATGGTAAGTTGGTGGTTGAAGATATCCCTCTCGTGGTGTGGGGGCTGTGCTTTGGCAAAGTGGGTGGGGTTATATCCTTCCTGTTTGGCCCTGTCCGGGGGTATCATCGGATGGGGCCACAGTGTCTCCTGACCCCTCCTGTCTCAGCCTCCACTATTTATGCTGCAGTAGTTTATGTGTCGGGGGGCTAGGGTCAGTTTGTTATATCTGGAGTACTTCTCCTGTCTTATCCGGTGTCCTGTGTGAATTTAAGTATGCTCTCTCTAATTCTCTCTTTCTCTCCTTCTTTCTCTCTCTCGGAGGACCTGAGCCCTAGGACCATGCCTCAGGACTACCTGGCATGATGACTCCTTGTTGTCCCCAGTCCACCTGGCCGTGCTGCTGCTCCAGTTTCAACTGTTCTGCCTGTGATTATTATTATTTGACCATGCTGGTCTTTTATGAACATTTGAACATCTTGGCCATGTTGTGTTATAATCTCCACCCGGCACAGCCAGAAGAGGACTGGCCACCCCACATAGCCTGGTTCCTCTCTAGGTTTCTTCCTAGGTTTTGGCCTTTCTAGGGAGTTTTTCCAAGCCACCGTGCTTCTACACCTGCATTGCTTGCTGTTTGGGGTTTTAGGCTGGGTTTCTGTACAGCACTTTGAGATATCAGCTGATGTACGAAGGGCTATATAAATACATTTGATTTGATATGTTACAAATTACAATTTCAATGATATGTTATGAATTGCAATTTCTACAATATGTTACGAATTTGCAAAACGTATGATATGTTACGAAGCCAATTTGTTATGGCCAATGTTAGCTAGGTAGCTAACATTATCTAGGCTAGGGGTTAAGGTTAGGGGAAGGGTTAGCTAGTTGCAAAGTAGTTAAAAAGTAGTTGCTAAGTATCTAAAAAGCTGAAGTTGTCCTTGATGAGATTTGAACACACAACCTTTGGGTTGCTAGACGTTCGCCTTATACGCCTACCCATCCACAATGACCAACTACCCTACTTTTGTTTTTGCCTTAAGTGACCTTCTGTCTTATGTAACCATACCAAACGTAACATGTCATACTAATTTGAGTGTCCCCAATTTAAGTTTACAATGTCACGTCTCGTCTATGAGACCAGGCTGTAGTGGGATTGAAGGAAGCGAACAGCCCTGGGAGCATGAAGCAGGAGGATTGAGACATTTTCAGTTTTCCACTCAAATGCCCTCACACAATTATACCAGGGAGGAAAGACGAGTGATGGACACGGTCCAAACTTAAAAAAAAAAAATCAGCCTCTGAAGTGAGCTTGGTTTACCTCTGAAAAGGGCAAATGTCAAAGTGCAGTCATGACTGACGTTATGACTGGTTTCTTTTTCTCTCCAGATATTGATGCCCTTCTATTCCTCCTGAGTCAATACAAAATACATTTAACAAGATAAACACAGTTTACATGACCCTCCATTGGAATAGGTGAAGAGAGAGGTAACTATCATTCTGTTTTTGATTGAGATGTCAGTCAACCATGGTATAACAGACAAAGTTAACTGTTTGTATTACTCCAAGTGACATTGATATATCTGTCATTGTCCAGAGCCACGGACTTGACTCTCACTGTGTTGTCAGACAGTGATGGGAAGCAGCTGGTGCGTCGTCTCTTGGTTCAGCTCATCGTGTCAGTCTCCACCCACGGTTACCAGCTGCCCCCCATCCACACCCAGAGGAGGCGGGGTCTCGGTTGTCGTGGCACCTGTGGGGGTGTCACCTGATGGGAGAAAAGGAAGTGGAAATGAAGGGAAGCAGCAGATCCTGTCATGGAGCATCAAAGCACCTGTCAGTCAAATCACTGACCTGCAGGGTGTGTGTGTGTTTATGTGAGTGTTTGTGTGTGCCCATAAAGTCACTGACCTACAGGATGCGTGTGTGTGCTTGTATGTGTGTGTGCATGCCCATCATTGCAGGGTAGGTGAATACATTACATTAACAGCTTGATCCCAGAGAGTGTGTGAGTCCGTAAACACAATGACCTGGAGGGTGTGTGTGCAGTGTGTGTATCTAAATGCACTGATCTGTATACTGCATGCCTGTGTGTTAGTTTCTGATTTGGCTATGAATGTCATTGAGTTTCTTCTCAACAGCAACCCTTGAAAAAGGCCCAGCAGCCGAAACACTAGCCGTGAGTTGATATTGAATTCAAAGGTAAATATTTTTATGTGTGCATCCTATCCTCCTTTGCTACTTCCAAAATGAAACATACTGGCAATACACTCATTAAATATCACTAGATTGTACATATTGAATTCCCAAACCACAGGCACATTATATGTATGATAATCTCGGACACTCAACTAAAGTCTTGCGTAATTGCATCGGATGCTCGATTAAGTTCTGGTGGGGGGGGGGGGGGGGGTGTGTTAGAAAATATACTAACGTGACACGCTAAGTCTTCACCCCTCTAAACGGAAACTCAACGAGTTTCAGGCAAGTCTATGGGCCAAAAGTCCCCTCCCCTTCCAAAATTCTAAATATGCGAGCACCTGCGAAATCGTAATTTGTTCAAATGATCTGTGACGAAAAATCTGTTTACCAGAACAAAGTTCCTCATTAGTCGTCGCATCCCACAGTCTGTCGAAAGATACTACTACCATTTATGTTATGTGCATCTGTCCACGAGAAATGATATCCGTGACCGTATTACACTAGTCTACCTCACATACAGTTGTAATGCTCACCAAATATCTGGTAGCCTTTGGGGGATACAGCACCACCAACATGTCCATGACCATGCCCTTCTACCCTTAGCACCAGAGCTCAGTGCGATGCCACCTCTTGCCCTCACAGCCTTGGGAACAAGAAGCCTGGATGGTGTCAGTGTATATCCCAGCTGCAACCTCTGCCCCAGCCCCCCGGCGAACCCCCTGTTCCTGGGTGTTACCTGCAGCGGTGTGGGGTGGGGGGGATTAGCTGGGGAGCAGCGGGAAATGGGCGGGGGCTTGTGGGAGTTAGTAGAGAGAGGAGACTGCAGCTATGGCTCTGGTTCTCTGAGCAAGAGTCGAGGCGGCCTTGGCCCTGGCCCTGGCTAGCCAAGCGGGAGGAATGGAGGGAGACAGGGTCCAATCACCCAGGCCCCCTCAGCTCTACTCCCTGGGGTCCTGTGGCCTTCCAAACTACAAGTCCATGTTTTAGCATACCATATGTTCAACCCCACACCCCTTTAGCAAATAAACAAGCCGAGAAGCTATAGCTAGAGGGCGGTCATGTCTCTATCCCCCATCTCCCTCTATCTGCCTTTCTCACTCTCTCTCTGTGTGTCCTCTCAAAGTACACTTTGGCTGCACGTGTCACATATTAATGGAGGAGAAATATGTCCCTTTATTATTGTATGTTAACAGTGACACAGCAGCGACTTTTGTAAGCGGGGGCTGACTTTCATTTTGTAGAGAGTATTTTGTAGGATTGTCATATTTGTTGATCTGAAACAGTTTTGTTGTTTAGCAGGTATTGTGTGTTCCCTGTATTCCATATGAGGTAAATAGTAAAACTGGGATGTATACCTGAACTCAGTGAAAAATAGTTGTTTCTGAAATCAGTAGTAATAGTAATTATAGTAGAAGAAAACAAATACAAAACAGGGGTCATTCCACCAATGAAGTGCCTTTTGCATTACCTATTCAACAAAACTGTATGAGTAAGGCTTGACAAGTATACACTGTAAATAATCCATTTATAAAATGAATAACTATAAGATTTCACTTTCCTTATGTACACATATTAGTATACTTAGTGTTAGAGAAAATGTGCATATATTCTAAAGGTCAATTCAATTGATTGGACATGATTTGGAAAGGCTATATAAGATCCTACAGTTGACAGTGCATGTCAGAGCAAGAACCAAGCCACGAGGTCGAAGGGATTGTCCGTAAAGCTCCGAGACAGGATTTTGTTGAGGCACAGATCTGGGGAAGGGTACCAAAAGATTTCTGCAGCATTGAAGGTCCCAAAGAACACAGTGGCCTCCATCATTCTTAAATGGAAGAAGTTTGGAACCACCAAGACTCTTCCTAGAGCTGTCTGCCCAGCCAAACTGAGCAATCAGGGGAGAAGGGCCTTGGTCAGGGATGTGACCAAGAACCCAATGGTCTCTCTGACAGAGCTCTAGAGTTCCTCTGTGGAGATGGGAGAACCTTCCAGAAGGACAACCATCTCTGCAGCAATCCACAAATCAGGCCTTTATGGTAGAGTGGCCAGACGGAAGCCACTCCTCAGTAAAAGGCACATGAGAGCCCGCTTGGAGTTTGCCAAAAGGTACCTAAAGGACTCTCAGGCCATGAGGAACAAGATTCTTTGGTCTGATGAAACCAAGATTGGCCTGAATGCCAAGCGTCACTTCTGGAGGAAATCTGGCACCATCCCTACGGTGAAGCATGGTGGTGGCAGAATCATGCTGTGGGGATGCTTTTCAGTGGCAGGGACTGGGAGACTAGTCAGTATCGAGGCAAACATGAACAGAGAAAAGTACAGAGAGATCCTTAATGAAAACCTGCTCCAGAGCGCTCAGACTGGGATGAAGGTTCACCTTTCAACAGGACAACGACCCTAAGCACACAAACAAGACAACGCAGGAGTGGCTTCGGGACAAGTCTCTGAATGTCCTCGAGTGGCCCAGCCAGAGCCCGGACTTGAACATCTCTGGAAAGACCTGAAAATAGCTGTGCAGCGATGCTCCCCATCCAACCTGACAGAGCTTGAGAGGATCTGCAGAGAAGAATGAGAGAAACTCCCCAAATACAGGTGTGCGTCATATCCAAGAAGACTCGAGGCTGTAATCGCACCAAAGTTGCTTTAACAAAAGGTCTGAATTCTTATGTAAATGTGATATTTCTGTTTTTTTTTATTTGATAAATTAGCAACATTTTCTAAAATTTGCTTCGTCATTATGCAGATTTATGAGGGAAAAAAACGATTTAATCAATTTTAGAATAAGACTGTAACCAATTTTTTGGGGGAAAAAGTCAAGGGGTCTGAATACTTTCCAAAGGCACTGTAACTATTGAAAGATAGTTGATTTGCGTTTTTCTACATTGTAATGGACACAGTCCAACCTTTGGTAGGCAGGCGGTTGGCAGTCTTCGGCTGCGGTACAGCAAAGCCAAGTCAGCCCCGGCTCATGGTTCTCTCAGGGGAAGTGAAATGATAGGCTACAATGACTTTGCTCATGATCATGCACACCACAAATGACATTTTCTTGCGCCAGTGCCTTTTCATTATCTGGATTGACACTCGTGGTTTCTAGCTAACGTTACACCAATCAAAGTAGTGGAGCGTGTAGTGAAGCAAAACTTTAGTGGTCAAAACCATTCATCCTGGGGGGAGAGAGTTGACAAAATGCTGTCTTATCACAACATATATGGCCAGATATAAACACTGAGTATACCAAACATTAGGAACACCATCCTGATATTGAATATGTCCGTCCCCCCCCCTTTGCCCTCAGAACAGCCTCAATTTGTTGGATTCTACAAGGTGTTGAAAGTGTTCCATAGGGATGCTGGCCCATGTTGACTCCAACGCTTCCCACAGTTGTGTCAAGTTGGCTGGATGTCCTTTGGATGGTGGAAATTGGATTACGGGAAACTGTTGAGCGTGAAAAACCCATCAACGTTGAAGTTCTTGACACAAACCAGTGCACCTGGGACCTACTACCATACATTTGCATGCACGCTCTATTTTAATTTGCTCCATGGCTGAAGCAGCCAAGTGGACACAAGGCTGTTTGGCTTGTCTCAGTCACGAAGAGGAATAACTGCTGGGTGGTAACATTCAAATAAAATCCAGCCCTGGTAAGAAAACGTAGGCTGAAAATAATGTGTATGTCATCATAGGAAAAGAGCCCAGATTCACACGGATTTGCACAAAGTGGGCAATTCGGATTTGTCATTTCAAGCCCAAATATATCACACTGACTAAAACAATGACTTATTGACTTAAAACGTTGTGCAACATCATGTGTAAGCTCTGGCCATATTGTGGGCATTTAAAGGGCACATCCTTTAATATAACAGGCCTGACAAAAAATACAATTATGGTGAACAATTTCTACTTAAAATATCAAAGGGACACAAAAGGCACTCTATTCGTGGAAAGACCAACATGCTCACTTAGCTATTGGCTCTGTGCAAAACTTTTCTTGGCTAATGTTATTTTCTGTTGTGTGTACGATAGTTGGCTAGTAAGCTAGTCGTACCTCTATCATGATTGTAGTTAAAGTATGAGCACTAAGGCAGGTATCATAAAGCTAGCGGATAGGTTTAATTCAAACATATTTTCAAGTTCGACATGGCTCTTTCACATCTTTACCTTCTTAGCAAGTTAGCGATTCGGTGCTAACTCCAAAGTGGAGCTGAAAGGGATCAACACAATTCTCTATACCTCTTTCTTAGAGCTGAAACTGACCACGGCTAGAATCGTCTAAACGTGAGTCCTGAATTGAGAATCCATCAGACCTGGCAATTAGTTGAAGGACACTCCTAAACAGATGGACAGTGTGTGTGGTCCGCGGGGCGAGTCATCCTCCCTTTGGGCAGAGAAATTGGCCAGAGATGGACAGCTGTGCCCAAGGCATGGCATATAGGAAATGACATCACGGGCAGTGTGCAACAGTATTTGTTGCCACCGGGGGTCTCTCGACTCAGTGACCTGGCCACCATGAGCAGACAGACAGACAGATGACTATCTAAAAATTAATTACAAGGTCAGCGACAGTCCTACCAACACCAGCATTATTACATGTTCGTAGAATGAGTTGTCTCTAAAACACTGTGTTACTTTGCTTTTACAATACATTTGATGTCTTTGCAAATAAAATATAATCTGCTTTCGTTTAGGAGTCTGACCAGATAGAGTATAGGTGATTTCCTGTACCTCTGTGTCATTTTTTTTTTAAAGGAGGTATTTTTTAAGCAGTGGGCCAGTCCCACTCCTTTTGTAATTGTTGAGCAGGGTGAGTAAAATGGCAGTGGGTCAGATTCGAACACATGTCGACTCTGGCATACGTGTGTACCAGGATCAGCAGCAGTAACCACTGGATCACACAGGCCACCCGTGCATCACCTTAGAGTGGCAAGTTTGTCCGTTTCTAAGCTAAGACAATCCTGTGTTGTGTTGACTGAAAATAATGTCCAATTGATATTGTTTCAGAATGTGACGTGTCATCATATCTATAATAGAACCCCCATGTTTCCTAAGTGTGCTTTCAAATGGATATGCATGAACAGAACCCTCATTAGATTTGAAAGAAATGTATCCGTTTATGAATGTCTGTTGTATGCTTATTTGCATATTGCTTATTCAAGGCAGTGCACATGTATGTGAGTAGGTTACTGTACACTGTGTGTCGCTATGCCTACACTGTGTTTTCGGTTGTGAATTCGTACATTGAGTGTACTTACTTGTCTAGGCCTACTTGTGCATCCATTTCTTCTGATTCAATGTTGAGTTGCATCTCTACTGTTGTGGAATTTAGTTCAAAACGTACTTACATCGATCCTCTGTACTCCACGTGTGCACACACACACTCGCCCCATGTGTGTAACAGCTCGCCTTCTATGACTGGTCCATTGAGCCATCATTGACCAAACGTGGGATTGGAGTTGCCAGGCCAATTGACCAAATCACTGATCTTTAAAAGCAGCTCTGGGCCCCCTCACCCTTCATGCCCCCACACCCCTCTACCTCGCTCTAATCAAGGAGCAGGCAGGCAGGACTCTGGGTCGCAGTGGCGACGCTAACGAGTGGCGACAGCTCCTCAGTGCTCGGGGCAACGACCAGCTCGGCTGTCGAAGACCGCGGAGAGAGTCCGCCAGGCACGCACTGAGGCGAGGCTTGCTGTTTTGGGAGGAGGGGTGGAGGAGGAAGGGGGTAGGATGGTGGAGATTACTGGTGGTAAGGGGGTGCATGGGGAAAATATAAGTAACTCCAGCACGGGGGCCCACAGAATCACTCATTACACCAATGGCACACGCACACAAACATACTATTATAATTTACTGTACTCACAGAAATACGCACACTCTCTGACACTCTCTCACAGCACACACACTGGGCCCGCAAAAACTCCACATCCCAAGCCATCCCTCCATCCCTGGGGCTTACTTGCAGAGTGCTGTTGCCCCCCTCCCTCCGTCCCCCCCATCTCCTCTGGAAGGAACACAGTTTAACTTCTGTCATTCGGATGAAGCGGGTGACTCAGTCTCTGCGTGGCGAGCGGATGTGACAGGACGGTAATCGACAGGACAAAGAGGGGATTTATGAAGTATGAGCTAACCTTAATAATTGACAATGCACAGACCTGGTGAAATCCCTTGCCACTGAAGCTGTCCCCTCTGCCTACCTGTCATCTCTCTATCTTTATTCTCTCTCTTTCTTTGTCTCTCTCTTAGGTTGTTAAAGGTCAGTGTCCCTCACCAGCTTACTAGACTGAATGTTAGAATCACACGTTTTGAAACACTAGCCAACCAATTTGGTTTGTACAGCTCTAACAGAGACTTTGCCTTTTGCCTCCAGTACCTTCACTAATCAACTCTGGGTGTGCGGTAGATTCTGCCTATTATCTACAGCTCTTATGATGAAATCCCTGAAAAACGATCTTGATATGGTGTTAAACAGGAACTGCACCCGCTGATTTGGCCTCATTTTTTGGCTTTGCTCCTCAAGAAACACTGGCGGGCATGACAGAAGCCAAACGTGAGTTGGATTGGGGGTGTGGTTTGATGTGGGTGTATCCTTGCCAAGACCAAAACACACCCATCTGTCAGAACCTTGTCCGCAGCCGTTTCCCCCCACTCAATCACAACAAATAAACCTCCTGCAGGTTGAGTTTGGTAACTACAGGCAGATGTACGGTGAGATGCCGGAGGAAGCTTTGAATGGGTCAGAGTAATATGAAAAGAATACAATTGCTGAATTTATGTAGATATTCTAAACTAAGCTTTTTGATAAGTTTCAAATGTAGTAACTTGTCCATGTAAAGTAAACAACCCTTTACACAATACCGTAGAAGAAGTGTTCTGCTAATTAAACAATGTGCACCTTTCATTGTAATTCCCAGCCAAAAGTTTGGACACACCTACTCATGCAAGGGTTTTTCTTTATTTTTTACTATTTTCTACATTGTGGCATTATAGTGAAGACATAAAAACTACGAAATAATACATATGGAATCATGTAGTAACCAAAAAAGTGTTAAATGAAAATATGTTTTATATTTGAGATTCTTCAAAGTAGCCACCCTTGATGACAGCGTTGCACACTCTTGTCATTCTCTCAAGCAGCTTCATAAGGTAGTCACATGGAATGCATTTCAATTAACAGGTGTACCTTGTTAAAAGTTCATTTGTGGAATTTCTTTCCTTCTTAATGCGTTTTAGCCAATCAGTTGTGTTGTGACAAGGTAGGGGAGGTGTACAGAAGATAGCCCTATTTGGTAAAAGTCCATATTATGGCAAGAACAGCTCAAATAAGCAAAGAAAAACAACAGTCCATCATTACTTTAAGACATGAAAGTCAATTAATCTGGAACATTTCAAGTACTTTGAACATTTCTTCAAGTGCAGTCCCACTTATAGAAAAGATGTCGCCGAAGAACATGGCTGACGTTTTACATTCTCCCAACCAATTGGGCTATTTTGTTAGTTTTTTTGTGTAACTTATTTTTTAAACTTATTGTGTACATAATAATGTTGCTGCTACCGTCTCTTATGACTGAAAATAACTTCTGAACATCAGAACTGCGATTACTCACCAGGGACTGGAAGAAACTTTTTCCTTTAACTAGTCCGACGAGAAGGATATCCTGCTTTCACTGGAACAGGCCCAGATCCACGCCTTTTGCTTGAAGAAAAGATGCAGGAAAAGGGGCCGCAGATCGGGCAGCCTTCTGAGAATCCATAGGCGAGCAAAGTAAACTCCCACTGCCATCCGTTCTTCTTGCTAACGTGCAATCATTGGAAAATTGCTGACCTACGATTAAGATTATCCTACCAACGGGGACATCAAAAACTGTAACATCTTATGTTTCACCGAGATGTAGCTGAACGACTATACGGCCAATATAGAGCTAGCAGGATTTTCCATGCACCGGCAGAACAGAGATGCTACCAAGGAAGCGAAGGTAACCTGCCTAAATGATTACCGCCCCATGGCACTCACGTCGGTAGCCACGAAGTGCTTTGAAAGGCTGGTCATGGCTCACATCAACAGCATCCTCATCAACAAACACCCTAGACCCACACCAATTCGCATACCGCCCCAACAGATCCACAGATGACGGAATCTCAATCGCACTCCCCTTTCTCACCTGGACATCCGCATCTGACCGTAAGGCACTACAGAGGGTAGTGCGAATGGCCCAGTACATCACTGGGGCAAAACTCCCTGCCATCCGGGACATATACAATAGGCGGTGTCAGAGGAAAGCCCATAAAATTGTCAGAGACTCCAGACTTTTCTCTGCTACCGCACGGCAAGCAGTACTGGAGCGCCAAGTCTAGGACCAAAAGGCTCCTCAATAGCTTCTATCCCCAAGCCGTAAGATTACTGAACAATAAATCAAATTGCCACCGGACAATTTACATTGACCCCCCCCCCCCCCCCCCCTCACTTTTGTACACTGCTGCTACTCGCTGTTTATTATCTATGCATAGTCCCTTCACCCCCACCTACATGTACAAATGACCTCAACTAACCTATACCTCCGCACATTGACTCGGTACCGGTGCCCCCTGTATATAGCCTCGTTATTGTGTTACTTTTTATAATTACTTTTTATTTTAGTCTATTTGGTCAATATTTTTCTTAACTCTTCTTGGACTGCACTGTTGGTTAAAGGCTTGTAAGTAAGCATTTCACAGTAAAGTCTACACTTGTATTCAGCGCATGTGACAAATAAAGTTTGATTTAATTTCATTTGAAAAACAATCAAGTGATATGATGAAACTGGCTTTCATGAGGACCGCCACAGGAAAGTTACCTCTGCTGTAGAGGACAAGTTCATTAAATCAAATCAAATTTATTTATATAGCCCTTCGTACATCAGCTGATATCTCAAAGTGCTGTACAGAAACCCAGCCTAAAACCCCAAACAGCAAGCAATGCAGGTGTAGAAGCATTAGAGTTACCAGCCTCAGAAATTGCAGCCCAAATAAATGCTTCACAGAGTTCAAGTAACAAACACATCTCAATATCAACTGTTCAGAGGAAACCGCATGAATCAGTCCTTCTTAGTCAAATTGCTGCAAAGTAACCACTACTAAAGGACTCCAATAAGAAGAAACTTGCTTAGGCTAAGAAACACGAGCAATGGACATTAGACCAGTCAACAAGTGCTTAGCATATGTGGGAACTCCTTAAAGACTGTTGGGAAAGATTCCAGGGGAAGCTGCTTGAGAGAATGCCAAGAGTGTGCAAAGCTGTCATCAATGCGAACGGCGGCCTATATTTTAGGAATCTAAAATATATTTGGATTTGTTTAACACTTTTTTGTTTACTACATGATTCCATACGTGTTATTTCATAGTTTTGACGTCTTCACTACTATTCTACAATGTAGAAAATACTAAAAATAAAGAAAAACCCTTGAATGAGTAGGTGTGTCAAAACATTTGACTGGTACTGCAGATATTGTGCCCATATGCATATTCTCTGGTGGTAATGGGGCTACTTTGGCAAACATGTCAGAGTGGTCATACCTTCCTGTGTGGTGTCTCGTATACAACAGGACTTCCCTGATCCTTGTCCAGAATACACAGGGTTTCTTCTTCCCCATATTGACTGATACCATTCAATTAAATCATTTTAAAAAGACAATACAAGTGAAAGATGTGTCTAGTAAAAATGTTATGTTGAGTGCCAGGTCTCTCTCCATTTAGAGACATCAGTATCAAGCCTGTCTGCTGGTCAGGACATCATCTTACAAGTCTCCATGTCCTGGCTCCATAGACTCATCTGTCAACACATACACACATCGTCAGTGTTCCTATTACCAATGGCAGTTTGGTACTATGTTGAAGTTTCAACAGGTCAGACTAAACCTACCTAATTCTGTTCTCTCCATTGACGACCGTTGGTGAGCAGGCAAGAGGTGAGGCTGGAGATAAGGTCTTTGCCAGCGTCCCATTGATGGTCATATCAGCGTAGATCAGCTCCTGGCCCCTCAAAGATACTGGTCGGTCACACACAAAGAGCACTGATTAGCATAGGGGGAGGCAACCTGCTCGCTGCATTCACCTCTCTATTTGACTTATGATACCATGATATGTGAAGTGAAATAAAATGGTAAAGGCAGCGATCAGGCAGGTTCCACAGGTCAAATGTCACCAACCTGATTCAAGTGTCCTCCCTGTGCCATTTATAGGAGTGCTCACAGTGAGGGCATGTCTGCCTGATGCTGAGGGTCTTCTCAATATTGCATGTTCTGCTGTAAACTGGATATCTCTTGAACAACTGCAGCTGGGAGGGCCTGTGACAGGGTGATACAATAGACAACCAAGTGGTAAATGTAATTTTGTTATAAAGAAAGGACAAAGCTTTTTGATAAACCAATTTAAACCCAAATAACTTTTAACATAACCCACATTTGCCTTTGATGATGAAGCCTTGTGTGTCATCAGGGCAGTGTCAAGCTAATTAATTGTAGGTCGTCACTAGTTACACCAGCCACAAAGACCGCCTATTTCTAAAATTGATCTTCTAAAAATGTTATTTAAAACCTAACCATAACCTCAACCACACTGCTAACCTTACGCTTAACCCTCACCTTAAATTAACACCAAAAAGCTATTTTTTATTTTTACGATATGTATTTGTGGCTGTGATAACTAGTGGAAACTCAAATTCTATGCTTTACAGATGTCGACTGACTGTAGCTTCAGATTGGAGTAGATTCAGTCCGGTGACGCCGTTACGGTTTGTTGCTCCTAGTTCACTGTATTAGTCAGACTCCGACATGAGTTAGCTGCCATCATAGCTGCATCCATTATTTAGTTTTGCCCTAGTCAATACATAATACACTTGTATGAGCTACGAACTAACGTGCAAATTCAAGTCGTAGGCTAACGTTAGATAGCTAGCTAGATAACGTTAGCTAGCCTGCCTTGCTAGCATTATCAAATGATAACGTTACATAACCAGCTATATTTAGACAATACACAAGCTTTTATGAGCTACGACCTAAGTTGTAATGAGGTAGCTAGCTAGCTGCTAAAACAAGGATATTTTATGGCCGACCGGCAGGCTGGGGACTGGACGATGCTAGAGCTGTGGTACATAGCATCATCATCAGAGTTCTCCTAATCTGTCATAAAAATGTTAATTTGAAAGACTTTGATATTGTTTTATTTTGAATCAAATGATATGGACCCTGATTTAACTTTCCTTGTTCATTTGTTTAGCTTTCATGGAAGATTCTTTGTCCATAAAATGAAGTGGGCAGAGAACAAACCCCTTTTCACATGATTTAAGATAGAATTGAAATATTATTTTGAAATGATCAGTAAATGTAAAAACAAAAAAGCAATACACACCATAAAAGTATTTAACAAATTGAAAATGAAATGAAATAACATTTTATTTGTCACATACACATGGTTAGCAGATGTTAATGCGAGTGTAGCGAAATGCTTGTGCAGTAATAACCAACGAGTAATCTAACTAACAATTCCAAAACTACTACCTTATACACACAAGTGTAAAGGGATAAAGAATATGTACATAAAGATATATGAATGAGTGATGGTACAGAGCGGCATAGGCAAGATGCAAGAGATGGTATCGAGTACAGTATATACATATGAGATGAGTATGTAAACAAAGTGGCATAGTTTAAAGTGGCTAGTGATACATGTATTACATAAAGATGCAGTAGATGATAGAGTACAGTATATACGTATACATATGAGATAAATAATGTAGGGTTTGTAAACATTATATTAAGTAGCATTGTTTAAAGTGGCTAGTGATATATTTTACATCAATTCCCATCAATTCCCATTATTAAAGTGGCTGGAGTTGAGTCAGTGTGTTGGCAGCAGCCACTCAATGTTAGTGGTGGCTGTTTAACAGTCTGATGGCCTTGAGATAGAAGCTGTTTTTCAGTCTCTCGGTCCCAGCTTTGATGCACCTGTACTGACCTCGCCTTCTGGATGATAGCGGGGTGAACAGGCAGTGGCTCGGGTGGTTGTTGTCCTTGATGATCTTTATGGCCTTCCTGTGACATCGGGTGGTGTAGGTGTCTTGAATCTTGATATTAGGTTAGGTTTATGTACTTGTTTGTATATTTATTTTTCTTTTTTTTGTATTTGTTGTGTTCATAATAAAATAAATACAATTAAATATATATTTTTTTATATATATTTTTTTTTTAAAGTCTGTCATAAGAGCGGGAGGGTCTTGTGGACTGTACATCAGCATCATCCCATTCAACCACCGCACTCCATTTAGGTCTTCTCAGTACTCAGAGGACGTGCCGGAGTGCAAGGTGAAATGTCTTGAGCTCTAAGTACTTTGACGTGGGCTGTTGTCCATAGTGCTGACCATACACCATGGAACTGGTTCAAGACTGCTCCCCATCCCTGCAGGGAAGCGTCTGTGGTCAGTCACCCTGTGGTGAACCTGCACCTAGGATAACTACTCATTGCACCTCCCCGAATCGTTGGAGAATCGTAAAAATAATGTAATCCGAAGGGGATTAATGGCAATCTCGTAAAAATGTAAAACACAAACGTGAGAGTGAAGATATTACTATGTCACGCCACACCGCCTTTTATTGTGACAGGTCACGTGGGTACAGTGTATGGCGTGACTGTAAACATATTTTGATATTAAGCATCTCAATCACATCGCGTGAAGGAGTTCCCATAGGTCGCTCGGTGACCCATTACGAAAGTGAACCAGCAATAACGTTGTCTAACGTTGTTAGCTAAATTATACCAGAGAGGTCATTATATTGCAGTATCTCTTGTTATACTCACCACCACTGGTCGTTGCACACCGTAGCCCCATTCAGTGGGCGAATTCGATTATGCTGAGCCGCGGGGCACCTATCTATGGCCTGTGACGTGAATGGGAAAAAACGGTCCATAAACATACATCTCTTTTCCATAAAATATATGTTAGAATTTTCAAACTAGTTTTCATGGGGAAGGCAAATAAAACGTTTTTATTAAAAGCAATCACTTTTGCATGTAAAAAAACAAAGAATCATACTCATTACTCCACGATTCTAATTACGTCACTTTTGTTTTGAGCCGACTTCGACGTGGGCTTCGAACGGGACACCTGGCTCACGCTCCGTAGGCAGCCCGGTTCTAAAACAAATGCAAGCAAAACTAGCCAAACAGGGCACCCAGGCCTGATAAATCGAACTCCCTCAATGAAGGGAAGCGAAGTGGGATGAGGTGCGATTTGGATGTGGTGCTTGGCAAAAGGGGGCATGATTTGTTGACATAATTGTAATCAAAACCCACGCTTCATTTACTTGTTGTGACGCACTGAGGTTCCACACTCCTTTTTAGTTGAGACTGACTTTATGACAAAAATTATCCTATTTACACTTTGTAGTCAATTTTGAGACTAGAATAAATGTTCATGACTCAAAGCGATGCCACATAGAGCGATTTCAAAAGGGAATAGTTGCTTTTCTGGGCAGTCGCTCTAAGAATTAACAAAAGTTCAGGAGAGGGGACCAGACTTTAATGCAACCACTTTAACTAGTTGCCTTGAATGCAGCTCCCTAGCAACTCAACAAGCTACAGCTACTACTAATTTCCAAATCAGCCTCCATGCCTGTTTTCAACACTTTAACTAGTTGCCCTTTAACGCAGCCCCTCAACAAGCATCAGCTTAAACTCATTGCTAATCAGCCTCCACACCTATGCTCACACTCCTTAATCTCCACTGCCACCCTACATAAACTTGACCAAACTAACAATAATCTTTGTTCTGCAGTGCATGTTAATGTGTGTTACAAGTCTTATCAAATTGCGTCTCAACTACACTTTACAAAACTATAAATGCAACAATTTCGAAGGGTTTATTGAGTTACAGTTCCTATCAGGAAATCAGTCAATTGAAATACATTTGTTTGGCACAGATCTATGGCCTTCACATGACTGGGAATACAGATACGCATCTGTTGGTCACATACCAGTCAGTATCTGGTGTGACTGCCATTTGCCTCATGCAGTGTGACATCTCCTTCGCATAGAGTTGATCAGGCTGTTGATTGTGGCTTGTTGTCCCACTCCTCTTCAATGGCTGTGTGAAGTTGCTGGATTTTTGTGGGAACTGGAACACGCTGTTGTACACGTTGTTCCAGAGCATCCCAAACATGCTCTATGAGTGACATGTCTGAGTATGCAGACCATGAAATAAATGGGACACTTTCAGCATCGAGCAATTGTGTACAGATCCTTGTGACATGAAGCTGTGCATTATCATGCTGAAACATGAGGTGATGGCGGTGGATCAATGGCATCAATCGTCACGGTATCTCTGTGCATTCAAATTTCCATCGATAAAATGCAATTGTGCTCGTTGTCTGTAGCTTATGGCTGCCCATGCCATAACCCCACCTCCACCATGGGGCACTCGCCTACACACAAACCACACACACAAACCACACAAACCACTCGCCTGATCTCATACGATCCTGCATGTAAGGAAGCCGGATGTGGAAGCACTTCGATGATGTTGGTTACACGTGGTCTGTGGTTGTGAGGCCGGTTGGATTTACTGACACATTTTCTGAAATGACATTGGTACAGAAATTAACATGCATTTCTCTGGCAACAGCTATGGTGGGACATTCCTGCAGTCAGCATGCCAATTGAACGCTCTCTCAAATCTTGAGACATCTGTGGCATTGTTATGTGACAAAACTGAACATTTTAGAGTGGCTTTTTATTATCCCCAGCACAAGGTGCACCTGTTTTATGATCATACTTTTTAATAGTTTTTAATTGATATGCCACACCTGTCAGGTGGATGGATTATCTTGGCAAAGGAGAAATGCTCACTAACAGGGATGTACAAAATTTGAGCGAAAATAATCTTTTTTTGTGCGCATGGAACATTTCTGGGATCTTTTATTTCAGGTCATGAAACATCAAATCAAACGTTATTTGTCGCATGCGCCGAATACAACAGGTGTTGTCCTTACAGGGAAATGCTTACTTACAAGCCCTTAACCAACAATGCAGTTTTAAGAAAAAAATAAGTGTTAAAGTATTTACTAAATAAATTGGAAGTAATTTAAGAGCAACAATAAAACAACACTAACAAGGCTATATACAGGGGGGTGGGGGGTCAGTGCTAATTGTCCAGGTAGCCATTTGGTTAGCTGTTCATGAGTCTCATGGCTTGGGGGTAGAAGCTGTCAAGGAGCCTTTTGGACCTAGATTTGGCGCTCCGGTACCGCTTGTTGTGCAGTAGCAGAGAGAACAGTCTATGACTAGGGTGGCTGGAGTCTTAGGACATTTTTAGGGCCTTCCTCAGACACAGCCTGGTATAGAGGTCCTGGATGGGTGGAAGCTTGGCCGTGTGATGTATTGTGACCAACCCTTTACATGTTGCGTTTATATTTATGTTCACTATATTCTCTCTTCGGTTCTTCCAAGGATCTCCTGGGGGGATTGCCATCACCACAGCTTAACTACCACGGCCTGACGATGACGTCAACCCGAACCAAGTCCAGCCCCTGGATCCTTCATCTGCAGCCCTTGATTTTATCCGGTCCATTCTCATTCCCCTCCCCTGAATCCTTTCTCACATCCATTCAATTTCCCCAATAAATATTCAAAATCCATTTCAAAGTCTGGTCCTCAAACTCGTGAAACCTCATGATAGGGTCGTCCACGTTTTGAGAGCGTTTTATGAGAATTTCAGCATTTCATGAGCGCACCCACATTTGACTGGGATGCTTTTGTCTTAATGACCTCAAGTCATCTAACAATAAACTAGCACTGTCAAAGGAAACAATACCCACTGTCTTAATCTGGGGTACCTGTCCAGACCAAAACAGCCAAGCTCCCCCACCTACCAATTAACCCTTATAAAAGTCTAGCAGGTCACAGTCAGGCAGACAAGCAGCCTAGAGGGGCTGACACACACCACCACCCCCTCCACAAGCACATCAGCCCCTTCCCAGCTGCTCCACCCTGGTTCCATCACCAAACAAACAGTGGGACTAATAGAATAACCCCCTTCTCCCCCTCTCCGCATCAGGCCTAATATCTCTGATGATGGCTAAGGCCTTGGCTCTGAGTGGCAGCCCCAGTCACCAGTCATCAGACCCCCCCCCCCACTGGCTGCTCTTTTCACCCCACTGTTTGGAGAGGCTCAGTGACGGGTGTCTGTATGGGAATCTGGCCCAGTCTGCTATGACCAGTGTGACAGGGTTAACCAGCTCGACCAGCCAGGCTGGCCCTCTGTCCCGTTCGACCCCCCTCTCCATGCCCACATCGCCCCGAGAGATGTGGAGGGTGATCTGGCCTGGCACCGCAGGGGCTGCCCTGGCTGGTGCTTTGCTGGTGGTCTCTGCGGCCTATTAGTGTCCTGCTATCGGCCTGTCAGCCTGACAAAACAGGGCCCTGTCAAATTAAAGAGGGACGGGGATATGTATTCAAACGCACAAGGGAGAGAGAAAAAAGACGAGCCAGGAAGAGGGAAACCACCGGTGCTAATGTCGACTCTAAGCGAGAGTGACAGGCTGGGCCGATCGGTGGAGAGAGACAGAGATGGAGGAGAGAGAGAGAGTTCCAGTGGCTGATGATGTAGGGGTGGACTTGTCCTGAGGAGACTTGTTAGAGGTCCAGACAGACTAAGTCAGACAGCCACCATTTCCTGGGGATCTAAACCCAGGTAAAAAGCTCAAAGTTCGGGTGAACAGCTTGGAGTCATTTCCATCAACTCGGGTTGGACAGATTGGTTCTGTGTGTGCTTGTGTGCATGTTGTTGTGTGTTTCTCTTTGTGTGCACAGTACATGCTCATACCAAGTGACCTTTTAGACTTATGCATGGAGCAGATAATACAAAATACATTTTTCTTACTTTTATTGTGTATACAGGCCTACTAGTGTAGCTCTCCCTGTTGCTGGTAAATATACAGTACCATCATAAAAACATGTCAGCTCAATCATTTCACCTCCAAGGGCTTGAAAGCTGCCCTCGACATGCCATGCTCTTTGAGGTTACAAGCATATTCCATTTCTTTCACTTGGCCCTTACAGTCACACTTGAGGGCTTGGTTTTACGGGAGTTAAGGGACAAAGTGGAAGTCCCAGCACAGAGCTAATTGGAACATCTATGTTGTCATTGTGTCAGTACAGTGTTGCCACAGTGAGGGCAAATATGACTACCGCAGAGCAATGGAGCATTGCCATTATGTTGAGTGTGGCTCTTGTTGCGTGACATAATTCAAGGAAGCGCTACTGGTGTGTTAACTAGTGTTCTGACTGCTGTGTCTTCAGGGGCTGCTCAAGCTATAGGACGTGTTCAATTTGAACGGAAACCTAGCGGTGTGTGGGCTATAGCAGACATTACTGGAGGGTTGCTGGAGCACCGAGGTGCTACTATGTGTTGAGTTTGTGTACGACTCTAACGATGCGTCTCAGTTTCGGAGAGAGGGCCTCCTCTGCGCTCCTTTCTGTCGCTGTGCGTTTGCTGAGACGGAGAGGTTGATGCACAGTGGCAGCTCCCCCCTCGCAGCCACGGGCCTGCCCACAGCCACTGCAGATGATAGTTTTAATTGCTTTCAATCTTTCAGGCTAGTCCCTACCCACTGGCATAGAGTGCTTGTGTGTTTTTGTGTGTGTTGATTGTGTATGTAGGTGTGTGTGTGTGTGTGTGTGCGTGCACTTATGTGTGTGTGCATGCTTTTGTGTCTGTGCATTATTTTTCTTTGTGGATCTGTGCCCACGTGGTGTTTGTGTGTGTTTGTAAATCTAATACCCTTTAGGAATGCGTGTGTTTTTAGGTTTTTTTCTGTGTGTGTGTGTGTGTGTGTGTGTGTGTGTGTGTGTGTGTGTGTGTGTGTGTAAATCCATTATCCTAATAGGAAGGAGTGGATGTGAATGCATTTTATCGGCAGCGAAATAAACAGAGAGTAAACATACAATCCAAATGTTTGTCAAATAATATTGTCAGGATATCTTGTGGATAATGTGCTGATTAAACTACATTAAAGTACATTAGAGTTGATTTTCCAAAAACATGTTGATGACACTCAAATTCAATGAGTGTACAAGGAAATACTGAGATCCTATTTTTCCATTCATTTTCAAAGGCTATGTGTGGTAATAAATAATTCACTCTGGGGTTTTCATGCAAAGACCTCAAAACACACAAACACACACACACACACACACACACACACACACACACACACACACACACACACACACACACACACACACACACACACACACACACACACACACACACACACACACACACACACACACATCTGTAAAAGCATTTCAGGCCTGGCGAACTACAAAACCAACTCGTCAATAATTCAATAAGAATGTCGAGCTGACATAACAGGGCATAGAAAACAGTATGCAAGTAAGAGGTACAGTCATTTGCTTAACGTGCCTTGGAGAGATGCTTTCCTCGCGTTGATTCACCCACAGAGTCAATCATTATGTGTGTTAATCCATTGATAGACCATCTCCTAACTTTATAACCTGTAAGGCAACCCAGGTGTTAGGGTTGCAGTCCAACTCCGGTTTAGATTCAATCCGGACTGCATAAGATCTACGCTATAGCGCGATTGAAATGTAAAGGCAACGTTCCTGCGTTTGCGGAGACTACGTTCACGGTAAACACAGCCCATGTCGGCTCAATCGGAAATGACCTTTACATTTCAATCACGCTATATCACGCTAGATCTTCTGAGGTCCGGATCGAATCTATCCCTAAATGCCAACTGAGGTGATGATCAGAAAACAGTGATTTTAGTATAACTGTTTAAGTCTCGGCATCCACAATTCTGCTAAAGCCATTTTTTCTTGGAGTGTAACTGTTTGGGGAAGTAAAAACCGATTTAATAGCGAGAGTCATATTCAAGTCCTCCTGGGAATGACACTGGAATTTAGGGATGTGTTGGAGAGGACAGGACTTTTAAGACTGTCTAGGGGTGATTTTGAGAGTTAATTAAGATTAAGTTTTAGGACTACTAGGCTTCCCTCCATGTAAGAAGTGGTGATGTACTATAGACATAGTATAGAGACTGTAAGAAGACTGTCGTATCATCTCTAACCTATACCGAGCCCCTGAAACCATTGCCAACCCTTTCCCCCCTAAACTACTCCCCCTTACATGCATTTACACCCCCCTCTCCCCTTCATGTCCACACCCCACACACACAGCGAGTGTGCACTCTCCTCTCCTCCTAAGGATGGAGCAGAGTGGAGTTGGAGCCCCTCTCGCTGGCCGGGGGGCATATTAAGCCCCTAACATTCCCACAGAGGCTAATCTCCATCCATTTAGAGGGCTGTAATATTTAATGAGGGACCCTGGCCTTGCTCCCAGTGCCACGCGCCCTGGCACGCCTCATATGTTCACATGAGAGGGAGGCCAGCCCAGGGGCGACAGAGAGGAATTCACTGCTAAAAGCCCCACACAATGCAGTCGACCACAGAGCCGCATTGCTGCTTTTCCCTCAGTCCGTCTAACTGCAGTGGAGATGGAGATGGAGATGGGAGGAAAATACTGAACACACCTTGGTTTAGATGAGATAACTACCCTTCTGGTAGTGGACAATGCAGTGTCTAAGTGATTTGGTACCATAAAAGATACTTGATTAACTATAAATCTACCCAATAAATATATATGGTCAGTTAACTTTTTTTTTTTTTTTAACGAAAAGTTAAACTTGCATTATATGTTTACTTGACTTTTAAAGTAAAATATATACATGTATAAATGTGACTACATTCAGGAAGTGGGGCATTTGGCTCTAGTTCCTACTTTACAGTAGGGCCATTTGGAAAAAGAAAATGGAATTGCCTTCTTGAACATTTGAACTTTCATAAGCCGTAATAAGAACTTGTATGTGATCTGTAAATATGAATACAAATGTTAAATGATGAGCCTTGTTTAGCCAAGGAGAAAGCACTGAGCTATATAGGGAGAATGACTGGATCCTTCCTGGCTTGCCATGATTGGCTGAGATAATGGGTGGCTAAGGCTTAAGAGGGTATAAACGATGTAAGTGTGAACATCTCAGCAAAATCTTTCAAGGGCTTCTTCTCCTAAGTGATTTTACAAGTTTATCAATTTTCAAAGCAGCATAACTTTCCCATGTTTCCTCCAACTACAGTGTATGGTATTCCATTTCTGAGCTATAAAATGTAGACTTAACCTCACATAGAGGTGCGTTCACGGATGTCAACCTTCAATTCTTGTCTGTTTTGAAACAGCTGCACAGACATCATTTTGGGAGTCTATATCGGCCTTTAGGCCTACTCTAAAAAGGATTGTGATTATTGCGATAACTTATTAAAAACCATATCAACTGCTTAGACACAACCTCTCCAAAAATCCTCAGAATCCAGAATCAGTATCTAAAGCAATGTCTCCCAATCCTGGTCCCGGGGACCCGAAGGGGTGCACATTTGAGAAACACTGTATAATGTAAAGGCTTGGGGGGGGGGGGGGGGGGGGGGGGGGGGGTCTTCCACTGGACAGCACTTACCCACTCTCTCTCACCCTCACACATTCAACTGAAGGTCAGGATTCACACAAGAAGTGTGAAAAGGCTGGATGGAAGAGGGTACAACGCCCTCTTGGTTTTAACAAGTGCGTAAGTGTGTTCATGTGTGCGTGCGTATGTCCGTAGTGCATGCAAGTGTGTGGAGGGAGTTAGGAGACACTATATGACACCACTACCCTGACACCGTCGGGGAGAGTCAGAAATTCCAGAAAGGCAGTGATTTTTTTTTTGTGTGTGTGTTTTTAAAACGTAACATTTGCGTTACTAAGTCGCGGAGTGGTGAACGTGTCAGGAGGGAGACCATAGAAGTGCTCTCTGATTCAAACTGACTCTAATGGGGAGGCCTGGTGAATTTTTCATACAGCCCAGAGGGGGAGGAAGAGCAAGCATACTGGGGACATTATAACCTCCATCTCTCGAGGAGAGAGAGAGGGAGGTAGAGAGAGACCTTACTCAACACTATTCTCGGACCAATATGTCCATTTGTAATGCTTTTATTCTAATCTATGATAATTACCCGACATAGTTCTGTTCTCAAGCTTAAGCCTCTACTCTCGGAAATATTACCCCAGACAAAATATAATGCACCCAGATGATTGTGAAAGCTTCTTGTAAACGTGAAGTACTGTATAATTTTACTGACACATACAGTATTTCAAGTAATTGTGAATTTGTCATGCTGAAGACAAGAATCACAATAGAGAGACACGCTAGATAGCTAGTTGACGTGTACTTGTAGAGATTTCTGCACTGATCAGTGTGAAATACATGTACACTATGTATACAAAAGTATGTGGACACCCCTTCAAATGAGTGCATTTGGCTATTTTTGCCACACCCGTTGTTGACAGGTGTATAAAATCGAGCACACCGCCATGCAATCTCCATAGACAAACCTTGGCAGTAGAATGGCCTTACTGAAGAGCTCAGTGACTTTCAACATGGCACTGTCATAGGATGCCACCTTTCCAACAAGTCAGTTCATCAAATTTCTGTCCTGCTATGAAGTGAAACAGTCTAGGAGAAACAACGGCTCAGCCACAAAGTGGTAGACCACATACGCTCACAGAGCGACACTGCCAAGTACTAAAGTGTGTTGCGTGTAAAAATCTTCTGTCCTCGGTTGCAACTGTACTCCCGAGTTCCAAACTGCTTCTGGAAGCAATGCCAGCGCAAGAACTGTTCGTCGGGAGCTTCATGAAATGAGTTTCCATGGCCCGAGCAGCCGCACACAAACCTAAAATCAACACGAACAATGCCAAGTAAGTGCTGGAGTGGTGTAAAGCTCGATAGAGGAGGTTTGGGCTAGGCCCCTTAGTTCCAGTGAAAGGAAAGCTTAACTCTACAGCATACAATGACATTCTAGATGATTATGTGCTTCCAACTTCGTGGCAACAGTTTGGGGAAGGCACTTTCCTGTTTCAGCATGACAATGCCCCCATCCACAAAGTGAGGTCCATACAGAAATATTTTGTTGAGATTGGTGTGGAAGAACTTGTCTGGCCTGCACAAAGCCCTGACCTCAACCCCATCGGACACCATTGGGATGAATTTGGACGCTGACTGCGAGCCAGGCCTAATCGCCCAACATCAGCGCCCTGACCTCACTAATGCTCTTGTGGCTGAATGGAAGCAAGTCCTCGCAGCAATGTTCCAACATCTAGTGGAAAGCCTTGCCAGAATTGTGGAGGCTGTTATAGCAGGAAAAGCGGGACCAACTTCATATTAATGCCCATGATTTTGGAATGAGATGTTCGACGATCATGCAAATGAAATAAAGGTTAAATACATTTTAAAAATAAATGTAGTGTATATCAACTAAAGATAGTTCATGAATAACTGTAGAGCGTTTCATATGGAGTTTTACAGAAGATATGGTTGTAACCTAAAACCGATAACAAAATGTGACTTTTGTTTGGTTAATCTTTTCAAGTCTCCATGTTTTTCATTTTTGTTTCTGTTATTATTAAACAATATTAAAGTGCTCTTTCTTACTAGGATATCAAATCTTTGTGTCAACAATTCACTAATACAAGGTAATAACCGGATTCATAAAGGATCAGATTTAGGATTACATTCTGTCTTATGAATCTGACAAAAGCAGGATAAACATCCACATTTGAATGGAATGAACATTTCTGCAAGAAAGCTCTTAAAAAAAATAACCATCTGTTCAATGGACACGTGCCAGAGCTCACCCAGATAGCTCGTAGCACTGTCTTGCGTATGCAAATATGTTTTGCCTGGAAATCTAT
This sequence comes from Oncorhynchus mykiss, assembly GCF_013265735.2. Lineage (NCBI taxonomy): Eukaryota > Metazoa > Chordata > Actinopteri > Salmoniformes > Salmonidae > Oncorhynchus > Oncorhynchus mykiss. The sequence continues at coordinate 21,561,765 of NC_048580.1, forward strand.
TTGGAGTTGCTCGAAGGAATCCAGAACGGGCCTCCTTCTGTCTTCCCCAACGGCTCACGCGGGCCTCCCTCACGCCGTCTATGTCCTCTCGCGTGGAAGACATTTCACCAGCTCACACACGCAGGGACGAGCAGCGAGCTGCACCGCACCGCCTCGGATGGCCCAACCATGGGCGATTATGCAGATCTCACAGGCCGCGGCTGCTGGCTCCTTCCGTCTCGGCGAGCAGGGACAAGGCGCCCCGCAACTGTTTGCTCTGTTGTACAACACACGCAAAAGACCCCCACTCGAAGGACAGCGAGTAAGTAGCTATAGGCTTACTGTTTCACTAGATGACCATAAAGAGGTGAAAAGGGCGCTACAATAAATGTTTAGGTGTTGTAAGTAAACCTAACTTTAAAGGTCAAATGTTCAGAAATTGTTTAAAAATTCAGTGGTTCAAAACATCAATATGGTACTAAAACTGAGACCAGGTTGTATATAATCCTATAACATAATGGTTGAAACAAATATGCTGATAGTTGATCTTGTATAAAGTTTTTCAAAGGTGTTTTTGTCACTAAAGTCTATTCTTATTATGGAAAATATGAAATATACTGCCGAGCCAGAACACACAAATTTGACTTTTGAGATGTTCCAAATAGGCTCAATGACTGCTGCCATAAAGCTTCAGAATTATTCAGAAATATTCCTACTCACTAATCTCTAGTCTCCTGCAATATGGGATGTATTCATAGTTCATTCATAGTTCATCCGATCTCAAAAAGTTCAAAAACTTGACTGAACTTGACTAAACTTGAAAGTTAATCAACCATAAGTAAAAGTTAAGAGGATATGGTGATATGGTGTGTATGGGTTGGGGGTGTAGTGTGATGGGGGGGGGGGGGGGGGGGGGTTGTGTGTGCGTGCGTCTAGGCTGGAAGGCAGCTAGCACTCCTCTTGGGCATGGATGCGAGAGGAGAGAAAGGAGGAGAGGAGAAACAGAGATGTGTGGTTGAAACCAGAGGGCCGAGGAGCCTGCCTGGGCAGATGGTCCACAAAGGTGTTACTACACAGTGAGTGGGCAGCGCGATTGATGCATTGCAACATTCAAGAAGGTGGAACATTTGGCTGCTGACCCGCAGTCAGAACTCATTCGCCCTCCCCTCCTTATTTAGCTGCTGCTGCTGCTGAGAGCCGACGGGGGAATTGGGTTCGAATAAACACACACAAACTCGGAACGCCGCACTTTCCCACCCTCTGGGGGGCCTAGGCTGTATGTTCACTGGAAACTCCTCCTTCCTCTCCAAGGAGGTCAAGATGGAGGGGGAAGAGAGAACGGGTTCACAGTGCCACAGAAGAACAACAGGCAAACTACTAACTACAGCACATAGCTGCTACTAAGTCAGCACAGACCCTTGAGACGTGCTTCCCCACTGGGCACACACTGGTTGAATCAACGTTGTCGCCATGTCTTTTCAATGAAATTACGTTGAACCAACATGGAATATACGTTGAATTGACGTCTGTGCCCAGTGGGTTCTTTCAAGGGTCAATATTATCAGGACTGCAGCTTCATTATTGGCACAGTGAACAAATGTCTATACTGTTCATGTGGTGTTGTTTCTTTTAAAGTGCAAAACATCATTCACAACATATAGGTTATTACACGTGGGCAAATGGCCATTTCATTTTAGAACAATGGTACACTATACCACCACTGCTGGTCTCACCAGCAATTGTAGGTAAAATACAAAAGTGGATGCTCAAAAACTTCAGACCTATTTTCTCTTTAATAAACACACACTTTTAGTTATGCACATGCCAAGATCTGATTTCAGACCCAAAAAGCATTCTTACATCAGTTTAAACATTGAACATTTATGAGAGGGAGTGTGATAACCAAAGGCAACATTATGGCAAGAGCTTTTAAACATCACAATCGCAGTTTGTCCCAAAGCGCAGTTAAATGATCAAGTATAGAAATAATGAATCATACTTCTCTTTCAGCTTTCATTCACCTTTCACTCATCCTGTTTTCCATAAACAATTGTCAAAATAGTGGTAACATGGTTAACTTTCAAGAATAAAATCAATATCAAATCATTTGAAGGAAGTGCATGATTTTAACGTTGCAGGTCTAATGTAAACCGTTTCAATTTAGCCATTAGCGGGAACAAAAGCAATTGAAATCTTGAGCACAAGAATGTCACACCATTTGGGCTCCCGAGAGGTGCAGCGGTCTAAGGCACAGCATCTCCGTGCTAGAGGCGTCACTCCAGGCACCCCGGTTCGAATCCAGGCTGTGATTGGGAGTCCCATAGGGCGGCGCCCAAAGTTGTTCGTGTTTGGCCGGTGTCGGCCGTCATTGTAAATAAGAATCTGTTCTTAACTGACTTGCCTAGTTAAATAAAAAAATAACACCTCGCATTATCATGAAATGTATTATTTGGAGTTCACTGATTAAAGAAACAAGCATATACTGCCACCTTGTGGTTAAATCTGGTACATTCCATTGAAAATAGTGCTCACCAGCCACGAGACAAGTGTATACCACATTTTCACATCTTGCTTCATGAATTAACATAAAAACTGCTGGAATGCTAATAAAATATGGTTAATCTCACCATCTATGCATTAGGTGAGTGGACATATCGTATCTATCCTAAATAGTTAGTTATAAAAAGAAAGGACCTTTTGGAATCAACTGGGTTTGACATTTCTGCATAGACTTTTTAAACATCACAAAATGTCCATCTTTTCTTATGAAACAATTGGTATTTCGTGAGTGAACATTGTTAATTGACTACATAAGGCATGCAAGTGACTAGATCGAGAAGACCAAACTAATGAAAAAAGGTCAGTAGCAGGCCAGCACAGACACACAAACGGGTCACATCCGCGTTCGCTCGCGACTCCACTCCGAGTCAGTCATCATCCACCACCATCACATTCCCGTTCAGCTGGTACTCGATGGTGGCCCAGTCAAAGATGTTTCCTTTGGTGATCTTATGTTCGTAATGCAGGGCTTGGATCTGGCTTCTGGGCAGCACATAGTCCCACATGTTGAGGTCGGTCACTTCCCCCACAAAGCTCTGCACTGCCTCCAGGTCTCCCAGGTGTTTGTCCGGGTCTTGCCCAAGGAGAATGGTCCCCTTGGGCCGGATGGTATGGCCCGGCTTGTACACCTGGTAGGTGCTGCGGCGGCCGTCCACCCAGAAGGCGGCCAGCCCGGTACGGGACTCCCAGGTGAGGCAGAGACTCGTTCTGAATGTGGTGATGGGCGGCAGGTGGAAGAAGGCGCCGTCGCCACTCAGGTAGAAGGCGATGCGGCCGTCTTTCTCGCGCCACACGTTAAGCTCGTCGTAGTCGGGCGTGCGGTAGGCGAACAGGATGATCTGCCGCTCGCCCTCCAGCTCGGTGGCCACGCGCATGCACAGCGTGAACGCCCGCAGGTCCATCTCCTTTTGGGGGATGAGCGCCACGAAGCTGAAGTCCGTCTCATACGGGAAGACCAGCACCTTTCCGCCCAGGCCAACTGTAAACATCACCACAAACAACATCAACTGTCTATTAGAGCAGTTACTGGAGAAGATGACAACAGTATTGTAGCACATTAATGGTGTAGTCTGAATGGGACTTGAACCCGGGTTCCCTTGACTGTCAGCCCAGCACTTTAAATCGTTAAACCAAGAGGTCCAAACCACTTGACGGTCACTAGATGTTGTACTGCCGTCACAGCAGTATAAAAACAGCGTGGCATGAGAGCAATCTGAATGACTTCCTCAAAGATGTGCAAAATTTAAAAACACGAGTTAAAAGGGATTTTTTTTTACTTGAGGTATGCACACATATGAGCTAAAGGACTGACCATTTGGGATTTTACCAAAAATAGTTACACAAAGAAATAATTACAAATAAATAATCAATCGTAAAAAAAAATTCCCCTATATTCCATAGCCTACCAACCAAAACATACCTTCATTGGCTGAGGTGACACCCACGATACCCAGTAGGAGTATGAGCCTGGCAGTTATCTACCACAACAAACAAATATCAGAACGGCAAAGCATGCCACTACTACGGTCATTGTGAAAATAATAAATAGTAGTAAATACATCATTTACTATAGTAAAGTGCATATCCTGTTAAAATGACCTCAGCACACAAAAAACACTAACAGCATTGCTCTTACCATGTTGATTTAAGGTTGTTATTCCACTGAAAAGGTGATGATGCTAGCGCACTCTGACGCCTGTCTATTCTTAATGCCATGGTGTCTGTACGCCTCTTCCCTCCTAGTACCAGACCATTACATCACTTCAATGGACAGATGTGCTGACAATGGACCCGGTGTGTGCGGGGCGGGGGAAATTGGGTCTGGGTGACACTGGCCTTTTTGTGTTGACTGACACGCCCGAGGGGGACGCGCGCACACACTTTCAGAACATGTGATTGTGGGTGTGTATCGTCTATTAAGCCATTGAATGACTGTGTTTTGAATAAGGGTGAGTTCTATGTCCAGCAACCTCATGGTCTTTGTTCATGTACAATTTTGTTTCGACCGGTACTAATGTCTGATTGACAGGTTGATTAACTTACAACTTTTTTTTTGCTGTCCGTTTTTCGAATTCCCAACCTCCCTAGCACGACACACACCTCAGATGCTGGAAGCAGCACCCCTTGGAGCAGGTTAAGGGTTAAGTGCCTTGCTAAGAGTGCTAGATGTGATCAAAAGTAATGTGAGCAAAAATCAGATGAACATTTCACAAGGAGACAAAAAGGAACAAACCAAGGTCACATGTATAATTAACATATCTACATTTAATACAGTTTATTCTCAAGCTCTTCAGAAATCCTCAAAAAGCCAACCCCTCACCCCAACACAAAACCTGCAGTTCACTTAAATCACATGCATTCAGTTGAGAAAGGGGGCTTACGTAAACTAATTGAGGAAAAACTGAGAAATATCTAAGAAGACTGTCAACAGCTGAGACTTCCAAGCTCCTAGTCAAGGTACTGCAACACTGATTGCTGTGATTGGTTAGAAATGCTGGAAGGGGGACATAGGTTCGATCAAAATAGGGAAAGACACTGAAATGAGAAGGTATAGGAGACTCAAAGTATTGGGAACATGACTTGCTTTGACCAATAGCCAGTTGTCGTACTTACATTTTTAAAGTTGTTGCGAACACCTACTGCTACTGTGTGGTTATAGTAAAGTAGGCATGTATGACGGGGCTTTTCCCTGCAATGGAGTGGGAAAAACAATTATTGGCCAAGCAGACCTGAATGCTTATAACAAACCTGAGCAGACCTCATGCTTAACAATGTAGGGAGTCCATTGTCATGTCAAATGCATACTGTACCGGCGGTAGCACTACTAGCCTTCAGCCAAACATTGTCCAAGCGCACGCACCTATTGTTTTGTCTCTGATAACAGCAATTACAGCACAGTCCTTCGAAACAGGTTTGAAGAACGTCAAACCCAAAGAGAAAGTAAAGACGATAAAAGTGGAGGCATATGAACCATTAGAGAGGAAATAGAAACAACCTTGTAGAGTCTCTCTATGCAGCACTTTAAACTGATGAATTGTCTATCATTCAAATCTCCTTCTTGGATGATGACAAGAATGCCATTTGGTACTACTGTAATAATACATACAACTCGTTGTAAAATAAAATAGGTTTAATCTATTCACTCTCACTATATGCATACATTCAACATAGTATAACTGCCCGCTATGAGGGACTGATATAATGCAATAGAGGACCGTTGACCATCAGTTGGAACATTATAGTTTGTATGATCTTGTTATAACTCCAGATCACAGGCAATGACTTGAAGCAGACCGACTTGGTTGGTCAGTTTTTCTATAATACATTTCTCACATTTGCCATTATCTTGCATAAAAAAAAATCCACACTAGATTGTTTGAAAAGTAAAATAACAATTTGGCATCAAATTGACCAAGACCACCAACACTGAATTGTGGGAAATAAGTCATTACAGTACAACTAACCCATTATGTTTAAAAATAATAAATTGAAATAAACAAAAATACTGGAGTAAGAGTAAGATAAAAGGCTAATATTTTCATCATTTAGGTAGATAGTTCCAATGGTTATATTTGAGAAGCGATTGGAAGCTTTACATTAGAGGGTTTTGAGACCAGCGTGCAGTGCGTTCAGAGAGAATTGTGGCACAGAGAGATAGAGGGGGAGAGAGAGAGACCTGAGAAACATGGCCCCCAATTCTGAGGGAGAGAGGACTATCAGAGGAAGGGAAGCGATAAAGAAAGATTTAGAGAGAAGGGGAGGAGAGAGGAGACCGATTTAGAAAGAGAGAGGAATCACCTCGAGATATGGCTGTCATTTTGCAGTCCATAGTGTGACCCCCCCTATGTGTAAAGTGCATGTCCAGGAGGGAGTTTGTGAATTCTGTCACTTCCTTTTTTTCTTATTTTTTTCCTTGGACACTTCTGGTGTGGCTCTCAGCTCTGGGGCGTGTGGATCTACGAGCCATAGGGGGTTCGGGTTATGGGGGTTCAATAGTCCTCCACCCAACCGTTCTCCTGGATAAAGGCGTCGATGACCTCCTTCATGGCCAGGTTGGGGATCAGCTGGTCGTGAGTCAGAGGACTCCGGGTGACCGGGTCAAAATGACCCACTCGCTACAGAGGAAAAATGGTATTGGTGTTGCTGTGAGATGGTGGCTTTCATTATTATGCATTTTACTCATGGTTTACAGTTTGCTTTGGATAGTATTACCCCTGTGGGTGAGTTATTGATCGAGTAGGAACGGCAAGTGTATTTATAGCAATCTAAATTGGTGCTAATTTAGCGGTAAGTGATCGGTAGTGTGGCTAAAACAGTATGTCTATGAATGGGCAACGGTTAATCTATACTTCCGCTGAGTAGATGTCTATAACTATAAAATGATGGTATACTGTACCTGTAGATGCTCCTCAATGTCCTTGCGGTCGTAGGTGATCCCACTGGGGGTGATGCAGGGCTCCCTCATCAACTCAAAGCTGATCTTTCCACACAGGTAGTCAGGGATCTCCCGCTTCTGTGGGGTTCACAAGAATAGACATGCATGTAAAATGATACATACAGTTGAAGTTGGAATTGTTTTTCACAATTCCTGACATTTAATCCTAGGAAATATTCCCTGTCTTAGGTCAGTTAGGATCAACACTTTATTTTAAGAATGTGAAATGTCAGAATAATAGTAGAGACAAGGATTTATTTCAGCTTTTTATTTCTTTCATCACATTCCTAGTGGGTCAGAAGTTCACATACACTCAATTAGTATTTGCATAGCATTGCCTTTGAATTGTTTAACTTGGGTCAAACGTTTTGGGTAGCCTTTCACAAGCTCCCACAAATTGGGTGAATTTTGGCCCATTCCTCCTGACAGAGCTGATGTAACTGAGTCATGTTTGTAGGCATTCTTGCTCGCACACGCTTTTTCAGTTCTGCCCACAAATTGTCTATAGGCTTGAGGTCAGGGCTTTGTGATGGCCACTCTGTTGTCCTTAAGCCATTTTGCCACAACTTTGGAAGTATGCTTGGGGTCACTGTCCATTTGGAAGACCCATTTGTGACCAAGCTTTAACTTCCTGACTGATGCCTTGAGATGTTGCTTCAGTGTATCCACATAATTTGTCCTACCTCATGATGCCATCTATTTTGTGAAGTGCACCAGTCCCTCTTGCAGCAAAGCACCCCCACAACATGATGCTGCCACCCCCGTGCTTTTCACGGTTGGGATGTGTTCTTCGGCTTGCAAGCCTTCTTCCAAACGTAACAATGGTCATTATGGCCAAAAAGTTATATTTTTGTTTCATCAGACCAGAGGACATTTCTCCAAAAAGTACACTATTTTTCCCCATGTGCAATTACAAACCGTAGTCTGGCTTTTTATGGTGGTTTTGGAGCAGTGGCTTCTTCCTTGCTGAGTGGCCTTTCAGGTTATGTCGATATAGGACTCGTTTTACTGTGGATATTGATACTTTGTACCTGTTTCCTCTAGCATCTTCACAAGGTCCTTTGCTGTTGTTCTGGGATTGATTTGCACTTTTCGCACCAAAGTACGTTCATCAACTAGGAGACAGAACGCGTCTCTTTCCTGAGCGGTATGACGGCTATGTGGTCCCATGGTGTTTATACTTGCGTACTATTGTTTGTACAGATGAACGTGGTACCTTCAGGCGTTTGGAAATTGCTCCCAAGGATGAACCAGACTTGTGGAGGTCTACAATTTTTTTTCCTGATTTCTTTAGATTTTCCCATGATGTCAAGCAAAGAGGCACTGAGTTTGAAGGTAAGTCTTGAAATTTATCCACAGGTACACCTCCAATTGACTCAAATGATATCAATTAGCCTATCAGAAGCTTCGAAAGCCATGACAATTTTCTGGAATTATCCAAGCTGTTTATAGGAACAATGATGTTAGTGTATGTAAACTTCTGACCCACTGGAATTGTGATACAGTGAGTTACAAGTGAAATAATCTGTCTAAACAATTGTTGGAAAAATGACTTGTGTCATGCACAAAGTAGATGTCCTAACTTGCCAAAATTATAGTTTGTTAACAAGAAATTTGTTGAGTGGTTGAAAAACTAGTTTTAATGTGTCCAACTTGTGTATGTAAACTTCCGACTTCAACTGTAGATATTAATAATACCCCCTAGATGAGTGGTCCCCAAACTTTTTTGAACCGTGATGGGATAAAAAAAAAAGATTAAATAGGGACATTTGAAGTGTGCCGCATAATGTAGTAGTAATGACCTCCATCTCATCTGATCCATACAGCAAATCATCTATTTTGTGAAACATTTTTTTTATAGATTAAATAGGGTTTATTTGAACTAGTTTAATAGTTCCTTACTCGTGATGATTCATTTGTGTGTACCGAGGGCCAGATCCAGGTATAAGCGGTCGCTTACGCGCCCTGGACACATTCTAAAGGTGCCACTACGGACACAAAGCCATGTTCCGTTTGTTTCTATGACAGAGGCTGTGTTACAGCTAAGCCTAAAATCAGACTTGCCTGTGCTAATGGTTCTCAATGGCTTTGCTCGTGATGGGCGTCCCTCAAATTATACAAACGTAACAGCCTGAGCACACCGGACTTGAAACAATGATACAGATGTAACCATGTGTGCCATTCAATGTTTCACCTGAGCCTCACTGTTGTTTCCAAGTCAAAATTGAGCATGAGCATCCGAAAGGTCACGTTTATAAGGGAGAGTTCGGTGTGTAAAAAACAAAACAAATTTTAAATGTATTTTTCTTTTTTTAAAGAGTAATAATCTAGATCAGGAAAAGTTTTACAGCATACCTGAGAGTTCATCAAGGCACACTGGTTGAAAACCACTTCCCTAGACACCATCTAGATGTGGGCCATATTCAATAGGTAACAAATAGAAGAAAACTGACTAAAAGGGACGGACTATCTGAACTTGTCCAATAAGAAATCCTTGTTTTCCACAGTAAAACATTTTGCTACGGTGTGCCCTAATGAACACAACCCAGTATAGGGGTTTGAAACACCAATGTTGACAGAGGCAAGACAATGTCTTTTTAACTGACAATGACAATTACATATACCAAGTCAACAACTATATATAGGCCCCGATAATCCTTCATAACAAGCCTCGACAAGCAACTTGAGGTGGCGGTTGCTGTAGAAACGGCTTGGACTGGAAATAGGAGGTGGAGTGCTAGTCTATTTTGGTAACCATAACACTGGCACAGCTAAGTGTCAAAGCAAGGGGGTGGGTCAGACACAGCTGATCAGAGAAACAGAGTGTGGTCAAATTCTAGGTGTTTCTCTAAATTAAATTGCGTGACATTTTATGAATAAGATCAAATATGTATTGTTATTTCAGTAATGCATAGAGCTGTGTTGTGCTATGGCTAACGATATTGAATAACCAGTAAGATTCAGTGAAATTAGTCTGGATTGAAGGTTGTTCACAATCGTTGTAAACGGTGTGTTCGACTCATTTTAAAAGTATCACTCACTTTTCTCTTCTCGTCCACTTGTGAAAAGAGCTCCTCCATGTCCATAAGGAACTTGTCCTATTTAGGAGAAAAGCAGAGAGTCGGGTGAGGCTAGGACAGAACATTAATACAAACGCCCCTCAATATCAATGAGATATGGAGAAATAGGCAACATGATGGCAATTCAGATGCACGACGCCAGTGCTCAATACTTTAAAATCAAGTGGTCCCTGCATATTGACATAGGAGGATAGACATAACTTACATGTTTTGATTTGATCTTGACGACGCCGCTGCCACTCGGATTGTCCGACTCTTTGTTTTCCCGGCAATCCGCCACTTCCCTGAGAAAAATATAAAGACGTAGCATTTCCTTAATCACTCACTAACGATCCCAAGATGAACTGGGACAGAAAATGCACCCGCAAATTCTAATGCATTAGCCAGACTTATTCCCCATCTCAACAATTTTATTATCACACATGATTATGCATGTGTAGAACACTGGGCAGGATATGCTGCAACTCATTAAATGTAATTCAAGGGGGTTCTGGCAATGAACTCATTTGCAATGAACCTACAGTATACGCAATGAACTTCTATGCTTCCCCATAGGAAATGGAATATCAGTGCAGGCGTTTTGCTCATACAAGAGTACGAGTCTCAGTCTAAGAGTGTCGGTCCAGGTCCCTCCCTCACCTCTCCTTCTCAGCCAGGATGAGTTTGGTGAGATAGGCAAGCAGCTCGTTCTCCTGGTTGATGCGCTTCTCCTCGATGCTGTTCCAACGTTTCTTTTTGGCGAGCCGCAGGGCACTTGGGATGTCGTCTCCAAAGTTCAGCCGTTGCTCCTTGGCCAGGTTGTAAGCTGCCCACAGAACAGGTCCAGATATCATTAATGTTGTCCGTTGAAAGTAAGAGCTTAAAACTGGTATGCGGCCTCTTTTCCAATCTACAGATCTTGGCATTATACAAAACAACATTTTAGTTGCACTACAACATTCAATACAATTTCAGTTTAGTACCATTACACAGTACTAGGCACCTCTGTGGTTTAGTTAGATTGCAGCACATAGCATTCTAACTAGCACTCAAAACAAAAATGCACATCAATGTTGTGTTGCAATACTGAGGGGGCCATATAAATACCATCCATATAATCATATGTATTCACTTTAAAGACAAACGGAGCCTATATTGGTACTGCTACTCTGACTTTGTGAAGGCCCAGGCTTAATCTGTATCCGAGAAACTGGCCCGGAGGGTTGTTCCTGACCTCTCTGCAGGTTGCCGATGGCCTCGTCATAGTTCTCCAGCTCCAGGTGACACTGGCCCAGGAAGAAGTGGGCCTTGACCGACTGGGGGTCCATCTCCAGCGCGTGCTTGCAGTCCGCCAGGGCTTTGTCGTGCTGCTGCAGCTTCAAGTGGCACAGAGCCCGGTTGGTGTAGTATACTGCCACCAACGGGTTACGGTTCTGTTGGCAGGATACACCAAAAACACAAACATATTGCACAGGCTACTGTTGTAAGGGTGCATCAGTCCAGCGTATAGGCTACTTTTTATACGTACATCAATCTATTCACAATAGGTGAATAAGTCAGTGTCAATATCTCAACTAGCCATGTCAACTACTACTATATCATCCGGCAGAAAGGGAGGTAGCTCGCTACTCACAATGGCTTTGCTGTAGCAGGTGGCAGCCTCCTGGTACTTGCGGCAGAGGAACAGTCGGTTGCCCTGTTCCTTCAGCTCCTGTGCCGTGGAACTCTTCTCCGGGCTGCCTGCCATCTTCTCCGGTGGCTCCGCGGCGCCTGCTCCGCGCTGCTTCCCTATCCTGTTCCCCGTCTCTCCGGCTGGCTAGCGGTCAGGTGAAAGAATGGCCAGGCCGTCTGTTCTTTGTCTTCTCACCAACTACAAACGAAAGATGGGCAGCGTCATGCAACAGTCAATGCCTTGCTGCTGCAATGCACCTGCACTGCATTGAGCGCTTTTGATGAGGTGCAGTCGCTGTGGCAACTCATAAATTGAGCCCTCACACTTCACTGGCTAGCTATGCATCATCATCACTGTTTTATGGTTGTGCAACTGCAAAATGATGAAGTCGAGGTTTGAGATGCAGAAAAGCCAGTCACACCACCTGACCACACTGAAAGGACCGCATTTGTCAAAATTCAGCATATCCATGTCAAGTCCCGAAAGTTAGTTAGGTCAAGACTATAACGTTAGCTCTGCTTGCTAACGTTGGTCTATGTCGCAACGAAAAAAATAAGGTAACGTTAGTTAGCTAACCTAACACTGGACTAAAGGAGCCAAACATTACTCCTTACTCCAAGGAAGCCACAAGTCAAATACTCCATTGCAGTACGGTTCTACAAACATAAATTGCTCTAACGTTACTTTCATGTCACATCAAAACCATTTAACAAATAAAAAATACACTGTCTGTACATCGTTTTAACCGGATTTAACACAGTTCCAGCACATAGTATTTTTCAGTGACAACACGTTTGTGTCTACCGTTTACACACAGGTGTTCGGAGGCGCAGGTAGTTACAGTACTTAGCACAGTTTGTCTGCCCACTTGTCTGTTTCCCGTAAACAAGAGCTGTAACATGGAAATGTGCCCGTGTGGGAACCATAACCCTATAAAAAGGTGTATCAACTTAACCTTTTGATTTATTAAAAAAAATGATTTTTCGCCGATGTCAAAGAATTATGTATGTGAAATGTACTGTAATGTGAGTCATGGTCAAGGGCTAGCAACGGTGGTTAGCTAAGAAGGTAATTTAGCTAGCTATCTAATCTTAAAGCTAGCTAGAGTGGACTTTCCCCACCATGAGTTTGCGGTTGACTGAACTAGAAATTATGGCAACTGTATAGTACTTAGCTCAATTGCAACGTCCAAATCCCTGCAAACCTCACAACAACCCCCCGCGAATAAACAACTAACGTTAGCTGGTTAGCTAGCTAACGGCTAGCCTACCTCAAATATGCGGTTATTTATATACTACTAGCTCTACACAACATAAACATATGTAACCTCACCTGCTCAAATTAATTTCACATACAGGCGGTTGATGTGCCAGTATCTTTCGATTTCAATTCTTAATTTATTTGCTTTTCCCATTGAGCTGTTACGACAGAGCTGACAGGAGCTAGCAAGTTTGTTTTTATGCTGACGTCATGATGTAGACGACGGAAACTCGCGAGGTACGCTTCAGTGAAAATACATGTCTAACAGATGGCACTCTTTGACAACATGTCATCAAATTATAAATGCTCATGCAATTCAGGGAATAATGGGTGTAAATGATACACGTTTTTGATATGTGTTAATTGATTCCGTATCATCAAAGTCAGGGTTGGTCTGATTGCCTTTCCGCAGCAACTGAGGCTCACATCACGCGTCTAGCTAAGCAGAATTTGCTGAAATCAGCCCAGGAAGTGAAATTTCGTTTCATAGTATACCCGAAGGTATAGTACATGAGAGTACATGAGGGAACACCAGTATATATATAGATTATATACAATGGACAATTGAGCTAGGGGGTACAATATCACATTACACAAGGACCTTAAGGGACATACATACACTTATAATTCTAACAGCTTTTTTGTTAGTAAAGTATGGAATTGTCTTAAAATACAGTTCAATTTCTTTTTGTGGGGTAAGAAACGTGTTTTTTTGTTTGTAAATTTACATTTGTGAATATGAAATTTGGCCAAAAGAATAAATTAATTTATGTAATTACATTTTATTTTTTGTAATTCTTACGAGTGTACTGATATAAGTAGGACAAAAAACACTTTATATTGGAGTTTGCTATGCATATTCTTGACATGGGGCTATTAGCATAGGGCATCTCTCCATTGAATGCAGGCGGTTGTCGTCAACAACCCTCTTCGAATATTCAAAAAAGGTTTACAATAATGAGATGTATCCAGCAATCCAAAGAAAGGATAGGCGGGAGCTAGACAGCCTGTCGTGCCGCTTTGCGGACAACGACTCCCATTGTTAGGGCGGAGAGACATGTATCTTGTCAGTACAGAGCACCACTGTATGGTACCCTTCATTCAGCAAAATACGTATTTTTTCCTATTTACACTTTGTAGTACTTTTTGACACTATAATAAACATTTGACTAATATCGATCCCACGTAGGCCATTTTCTACCAGAGAAGTTGTTTGCCTTCAGTTGAGGGAGCGTCCAATTGGCATGATGACTGCAGGAATGTCCACCAGAGCTGTTGCAGATAATCAAATGTTCATTTTTCTACCATAAGCCGCCTCCAAAGTAATTTTAGAGAATTTGGCATAATACCTATAAAACCTAGAGGTCAGACAAGGGAAATGGTTCCAAAAATTTTTCCAACATACGTTTAGGGGATTTTAGAAACACGTAAAATAAGGGCTGTGTTTTGTGTAGGCTTACCCGGTCGTGATGTTTTGATAACTGTGTAAATCTCTCTAGGATAAGGTAGCTCTTATCAATATATTCACCTGTATTTAGCCCCCCCAAAATTAAATTCTAATTAGCTGCTAATGTGGCTATCATAAAGAACTACAAATGCCATGATGATCTGGACGAGACTGCCGAATCAAGGCAAATGTAAGAATCTCTGGATTAACTATCTAATGTTAGCTAAATGTAGTAATTAATGCATTGGCAACATTTCTTTAAATGGACAGTTCTGAGAACTGTCTTGTGCAAATTTTACATTGACACAATACCTGTCAGGAAAGGTGTCAGCTAGAGATGATATGCAGGAGCTTGCCGGGATTTGTAGTTTTGCATGATTTTAACTTTGACCTCAATTAGCATTTTTTTTATCTGAGAGTAAATAGATCCAAATATATTGATAAAAGTGACCTTGTCCAAGAGAGATTTACAGGATTATCAAAACAGGTTTTCATCAAGGATCTCTCTGTACTTTGATGCATTCATCTTTCACTCAATCCAGACTAGTCTCCCAGTCCCTGCCGCTGAAAAACATCCCAGCAGCATGATGCCGCCACCACCATACTTCACCGTAGGGATGGTGCCAGGTTTCCTCCAGACATGATGCTTGCCATTTAGGCCAAAGAGTTTAATCTTGGTTTCATCAGACCAGAGAATCTTGTTTCTCATGGTCTGAGAGTCTTTAGGTGCCTTTTGGCAAACTTTAAGTGGGCTGTCATGTGTATTTTACTGAGGAGTGGCTTCTGTCTGGCCACTCTACGATAAAGGTGGTGCAGTGCTGCAGAGATGGTTTTCCTTCTGCAAGGTTCTCTCATCTCCACCGAGGAACTCTGGAGCTCTGTCAGAGTGACCATCGGTTCTTGGTCACATCCCTGACCAAGGCCTTTATCCCCCTCATTGGTCAGTTTGGCTTGGTTTTTGTCAACTGTGGGACCTTATATAGACAGGTGTGTGTCTTTCCAAATCATGTCCAATCAATTGAATTCACCACAGGTGGACTCCAATAAAGCTGTAGAAACATCTCAAGGATAATCAATGGAAACAGGATGCACCTGAGCTCAATTTCAAGTCTCATAACAAAGGGTCTGAGTACTTATGTAAATAAGATATTTTTGTTTTTTCAAATTTGTATAAATATGTAAACATTTCTAAAAACCTGTTTTCACTCTGTCATTATGGGGCATTGTGTGTAGATTCTAGAATAAGGCTGTAACGTTACAAAATGTGGAAAATGTCAAGGGATCTGAATACTTTCCGAATGCACTGTATATATATATTTTTTCCCCACATTTTTGAACTAGGCCTTTATTACTCCTGTGCGAGTGGAGACAAATACTCCTCAGCTGTTTGGGTTGTGTCAGCGTGTGTGTGTGTGTGTGTGTGTGTGTGTGTGTGTGGTGTGTGTGTGTGTGTGTGTGTTTTGTTTGGGAGTGTCAATGTAGTGTGTGAGAGTGTGTATACAGTTGAAATCAGAAGTTTACATACACTTAGGTTGGAGTCATTAAAACCTGTTTTTCGACCACTCCACAAATTTCTTGTTAACATGAAATGACTGATGATTTGCTGAAAGAAATTGAAAGTAAGATTGTTGGAGCTCTTTTGTTTGACTTCAGCACAGCTTTTTATATCATTGATCATAACTAGGGCTGTTGCCGTGACACATTGACTGCAAAATTCCACGTTCACACACACACACACACACACAAAATTCCACGTTCACACACACACACACACACACACACACAATTCCATGTGACCATTGAGTCACGGTAATCTCCTTTTATGCACACTGGATATGTTTGGTTGTACCCAGCTTGATAAAAACCATCAGGTCCTAACAACCTAGTATTCAGGGGTCCATTGTCCCTCTAACCACTCTGACATCAATACAAATGCAAAGAAAATCACATCAAACATGTCATCAAAACAGTAGGCCTATAGTACTTTAAAACTCACCTCACTGTGATGATTTATTTTTATTTTTTAGATCACCTTTATTTAACCAGGTAGGCTAGTTGAGAACAAGTTCTCATTTACAACTCCGACCTGGCCAAGATAAAGCAAAGCAGTGCGACACAAACAACAACACAGAGTTACACATGGAATAAACAAACACAATAGAGAAAAAAAGTATATACACAGTGTGTTCAAATGAGGTAAGATAAGGTAAGGCAATAAATAGGCCATAGTGGCAAAATGATTACCATTTAGCAATTAAACACTGGAGTGATAGATGTGCAAGTAGAGATAGTGGGGTGCAAAGGAGCAAAACAATAAATAACAGTGTGAGGATGAGGTAATTGGATGGGCTATTTACAGATGGGCTATGTACAGGTGTAGTGATCTGTGAGCTGCTCTGACAGCTGGTGCTTAAAATTAGTGAGGAAGATATGAGTCTCCAGCTTCAGTGATTTTTGCAATTTATTCCAGTCATTGGCAGCAGAGAACTGGAAGGAAAGGCGGCCAAAGAAGGAATTGGCTTTGGGGGTGATCAGTGAAATATACCTGCTGGAGCGCATGCTACGGGTGGGTGCTGCTATGGTGACTAGTGAGCTGAGATAAGGTGGGGCTTTACCTAGCAAAGACTTATAGATGACCTGGAGCCAGTGGGTTTGGCGATGAATATGAAGCGAGGGCCAGCCAACGAGAGCATACAGGTCGTAGTGGTGGGTAGTATATGGGGCTTTGGTGACAAAACGGATGGCACTGTGATAGACTGCATCCAGTTTGCTGAGTAGAGTGTTGGAGGCTATTTTGTAAATGACATTGCCGAAGTCAAGGATCGACAGGATAGTCAGTTTTACGACGGTATGTTTGGCAGCATGAGTAAAGAATGCTTTTTTGCGAAATAAGAAGCCGATTATAGATTTAGTTTTGGATTGGAGATACTTAATGTGGAAGGAGAGTTTACAGTCTAACCAGACACCTAGGTATTTGTAGTTGTCCACATATTCTAAGTCAGAACCGTCCAGAGTAGTGATGCTGGACGGGTGGACAGGTGCGGGCATCGATCGGTTGAAGAGCATGCATTTAGTTTTACTTGCATTTAAGAGCAGTTGGAGGCCACAGAAGGAAAGTTGTATGGCATTGAAGCTCATTTGGAGGTTAGTTAACACATTGTCCAAAGAATGGCCAGAAGTATACAGAATGGTGTCGTCTGCATAGAGGTGGATCAGAGAATCACCCGCAGCAAGAGCGACATCATTGATGTATACAGAGAAAAGAGTCGGCCCGAGAATTGAAGCCTGTGGCACCCCCATAAAGACTGCCAGAGGTCCGGACAACAGGCCCTCTGATTTGACAAACTGAACTCTGTCTGAGAAGTAGTTGGTGAACCAGGAGAGGCAATCGTTTGACAAACCAAGGCTGTTGAGTCTGCCGATAAGAATGTGGTGATTGACAGAGTCGAAAGCCTTGGCCAGGTTGATGAATACAGCTGCACAGTATTGTCTCTTATCGATGGCAGTTATGATATCGTTTAGGACCTTGAGCGTGGCTGAGGTGCACCCATGACCAGCTCGGTAACCAGATTGCATAGTGGAGAAGGTACGGTGGGATTCGAAATGGTCAGTGATCTGTTTGTTAACTTGGCTTTCGAAGACCTTAGAATTGCAGGGTAGGATAGATATAGGTCTGTAGAAGTTTGGGTCTAGAGTGTCTCCCCCTTTGAAGAGGGGGATGACTGCGGCACCTTTCCAATCTTTGGGGATCTCAGACGATACGAAAGAGAGGTTGAACAGGCTAGTAATAGGGGTTGCAACAATTTGGGCTGATAATTTTAGAAAGAGAGGTCAATTTGAAGAAATAAGTTCAACAGCAGATTGAAACAGTGTAAAACATGATTGTTGTGGATGTTGTTTCAAAACCTAACACAACAAAATGGACAGTGTGTTCTAAGGTGATGATTAATTCCACACACCCATATGCATATTAGAGCTTATGCATATGCATAAAAAAAACTGAATAAAAATTAGGATTGTGCCGTTATACAATACATAGACTACCTGTCAAGCCCTGACCTTAGTATTCTTTGTTTTCTTAATTATTTTGGTTAAGTCAGGGTATGAAATGGGTGACGTATGTGTTTTTGTACTGTCTAGGGGTTTTGTAGGTTTATGGCGTTGTTTACCATCTAGGTGTTTATGTATGTCCATGGTTGCCTAGATTGGTTCTCAATTAGAGGCAGCTGTTTATCGTTGTCACTGATTGGGAACCATATTTAGGCAGCCATCTTCTTTGGGTATTTTGTGGGTTATTGTCTATGTCTATGTGTTAGTTGCCTGTGTCAGCACTATATTTAGCGTCACGGTCGTGTTTTTGTAGTTTGTTTATGTGTTTCTTCGTCGTCATTTAAGGAAAATGTATTCATATCACGCTGCGCCTTGGTCTCCTCCATTCAAAGAACGTGACCCTACCGCATATTATGCATTGCAGAAAAACATAAAACACAACTGATTTAAAATGTCTTTGGTACATAATTGGTCTAACATGTACTCCAAAATATAAAAACATGGACTAATCGCCTTTGAGTGTGGACTGTATTACTATCCATACTGGATGGACTGGTTACCTTATGCTATGCTCCAAAATGTCAATACATGAGTCTGGGAGAGAACGTATATAGCCTAGGCGATGCTATTGGTTCATTGATTCTGCAGGGCAGCTTACAGTTAGCCTACAATTAGTGAATTTGTATTTGATTTTGGATAGCCTAGTAATATGGTATTTAAAAAATATTTTCATAATTAATTGGGTGACACATTTCCTTTAGCTATACAGAATATCTCACCACCATGCGTTTCTATCTCCTACTCCAGGCCTGGGCAAAGGCCGGCCCGGGGGCCGTATGTGGCCCGCGACCTGATTCAATACGGCCCGTGGAATCATGCTCAGATCACATAAAGAATTTGCGATAGTAAAGTTTGGAGAAACGTATTTGCTATTCAGATTAAAAGCCCAATGAATACTCGCCTTTGTGTAATGACTTAACTCCCACTGCTTGTGGGACATTTATTTGAATAACAAGGACAGACAGTGACTGACAGGCTGACACACACTTCACAGTTACAAATAGTAGCTAGCTAGAAATTATGCTAAAATTTGTTTTTCAAAGATTTCAAAGAAAAGGAAAGTAGACAATGAATGTAGGGTGTTCCAGCGAGAGTGGACATCAACATATTTATTTATTGAGGTATCAGGGAAAGCTGTGTGCTTAATGTGCAAAGAGAGCAACGTTTTCTTGAAAGACTACAAGTTGTCCGACACCTCCAGACGAAGCATGCAGAGACATACAGGAATATGTCTTCTGAGCAGAGGGCAAGTGCATCAAAATAGTTGCTTTCTCAGTTGCAAAAGCAGCAAGGACTTTTCACAAAACTGCATTCAGCAAACGACAGAATTGCGAGAGCTAGCTATGTACTGTCCCACAAAATTGCTAAACATAGCAAGCCATTCACTGAGGGCGAATTCATTAGAGAATGTTTAATTGACTCTGCAGTAACTTTTCCCCGACAAGAAATAGCTGTTTGAAAATGTTTCCCTGTCAAGACGAACAGTGACACGGCGTGTTGAGGACAACACAGAGAATATGGAACAACAGTTGAAAGTCAAGGTAAAGGATTTCAACTATTTCTCCTTGGGCCCTGGATGAGATCAGTGATGCAAGTAACATGGCTCAGTTGTTGATATTCTTACGAGGCATAACACCTGACTTTGAAATGACAGAGGAGCTTGCTCAATGCAGTCAATGAATAGCACAACCACAGGGAAACATTTATTGGAGGAGGTTAATAAGTGTGGCAAAGCTGGGACTGAGTTTTGAAAAGTTGTCCAGTGTGACCACTGATGGGTGCCCAAACTTGACAGGAAAAAACATTGGCCTTTTGAAAAGGATACAAGATCAAGTAGATGAGCTGAACCCAGATCAGAAAATTATTTGCCTACATTGCATTATTCATCAGGAGGTGCTCTGTAAATGTGTTCTGAAAATGAGCCATGTTGTGGATTCAGTCACTAAAGAGGTACACTTCATAAGAGGAAAATCTTTAAACCACATGCAGTTTGTCTCACTGTTGGAAGAGACAGAGTTGGGTCATGCAGATCTCCCCTACCACACAAACGTGAGATTGTGTCACGACTTCTACCGAAGTCGGTTCCTCTCCTTGTTCGGGCGGTGTTCGGTGGTTGATGTCACCGGTCTTCTAGCCATCCCCAATCCATTTTTCATGTTCCATTTGTTTTGTTTTGTTTTCACACACACCTGGTTTCAATTCCCTAATAACATGTTATAAATATATTCCCTCTGTTTCCCCCATGTCCTTGTCGGGAATTTGTAAGTATTTGTGCTATATGTTACTGGTGCGCTATGGGTTTTGTACCCATGTGTTTGTTGTTTTGTATGCCGTTAGTTTTATATATCAAACTGCCCCGGCTATTCACCAAGTTCTGCTCTCCTGCGTTTGACTTCCCTGCCACCAGTTACGCACCCCTGAGAGAATTCCCGACCTACTATGGAGTCAACATGAACAGGTGCCCCTGGTAGAGGGGTCGGGAGCGCATCCAGGAGCAAGCGAAAGTAATCCACCATCTCGGTGCCATCATGGATCAAGTTATCCAGACCCTGGACCGTTGGGAGAGACAGGGAGGTCCTCCAGCGCCTTCAACAACGCAACCCGAACCTCCACTACTCACTCCTCCTCCACTAATCACCCACAACTCAAAGGTGAAACCAGGCTACCTAAGTATGGTTCTCAATCAGGGACAATGATTGACAGCTGCCTCTGATTGAAAACCATACCAGGCCAAACACAGAAATCCCATATTATAGAAAAAATAACATAGACTGTCCACCCAACTCACGCCCTGACCATACTAAAACAAAGACAAAACAAAGGAACTAAGGTCAGAACGTGACAGTACCCCCCCCCCCCCCCCCCCCCCCCCCTTGTCCGCCTCTTAACCTGCCTCCGTGGCCTCTTTAGAACCTGCCTCCGTGGCCTCGCCGCCGACCTCGGACTGGGGACCCTAGCCACGGGTCTCGAATGGAAAGGGAGATTCCGGCAGCACCGGACAGGCGGGAGACTCCGGCAGCTCCGGAGTGAAGGGCAATTCCGGCAGCGCCGGAGTGACGGGTGATTCCGGCAGCTCCGGAGTGAAGGGCGATTCCGGCAGCACCGGAGTAACGGACGGCTCCGGCAGCTCCTGACTGGCGGGAGACTCCGGCAGCTCCGGAGTGAAGGGCGATTCCGGCAGCTCCTGACAGGCGGGCAACTCCGGCAGCTCAGGACAGACGGGCGACTCCGGCAGCTCAGGACAGACGGGCGACTCCGGCAGCTCAGGACAGACGGGCGACTCCGGCAGCTCAGGACAGACGGGCGACTCCGGCAGCTCAGGACAGACGGGCGACTCCGGCAGCTCAGGACAGACGGGCGACTCCGGCAGCTCAGGACAGACGGGCGACTCCGGCAGCTCAGGACAGACGGGCGACTCCGGCAGCTCAGGACAGACGGGAGACTCCGGCAGCTCAGGACAGACGGGCGACTCCGGCAGCTCAGGACAGACGGGCGACTCCGGCAGCTCAGGACAGACGGGCGACTCTGGCAGCTCAGGACAGACGGGCGACTCTGGCAGCTCAGGACAGGCGGGAGACTCTGGCAGCTCAGGACAGACGGGAGACTCTGGCAGCTCAGGACAGACGGGAGACTCTGGCAGCTGTAGGGAGGAGACGGAGAGACAGCCTGGTGCGGGGGGCTGCCACCGGAGGGCTGGTGTGCGGAGGAGGCACCAGATAGACCGGATCGTGGAGGCGCACTGGAGGTCTTGAGCACCGAGCCTGCACAACCCTACCTGGCTGGATGCTCCCCGTAGCCAGGCCAGTGCGGCGAGGTGGAATCGACCGCACTGGGCTGTGCTGGCGATCCGGGGACACCATGCGCAGGGCTGGTGCCATGTACCCCGGCCCGAGGAGACGCACTGGAGACCAGATGCGCTGAGCCGACTTCATGGCACCTGGCTCGATGCCCACTCTAGCCCGGCCGATACGTGGCGCTGCACCGTGCGCCTCACAGCATAACATGGTGCCTGCCCGGTCCACCTCTCTCCACGGTAAGCACGGGGAGTTGGCGCAGGTCTCCTACTTAGAAACACCCCCTGTGTGCCACCCCCCAATACATTTTTGGGCTGCCTCTCGTCCCAGCCGCGCTGCCGTGCTGCCGTGCTGCCTCCTCATACCACCGCCTCTCGGCTTTCGCTGTCTCCAGCTCTGCCTTGGGGTGGCGATATTCTCCCGGCTGTACCCAGGGTCCCTTGCCATCAAAGATCTCTCTGGAGATTGCTGCTGCTGCCCATTACCACGCTGCTTGGTCCTTTGATGGTGGGTGATTCTGTAACGTTCGTCGTTGGTGGAAGAAGGTGAGGACCAATGCGCAGCATGGTAGATGTCCATATTATATTTAATACGAATACTGAACACTTGAACAAAAACAATAAAACGACAAAAACGAACAGTCCTGAACGGTGCAGCAAAACACAGAACAGAATATAATCACCCACAACTCAAAGGTAAAACCAGGCTACCTAAGTATGGTTCTCAATCAGGGACAACGATTGACAGCTGCCTCTGATTGAGAACCATACCAGGCCAAACACAGAAATCCCAAATTATAGAAAAAAAGAACAGACTGCCCACCCCAACTCACGCCCTGACCATACTAAAACAAAGACAAAACAAAGGAACTAAGGTCAGAACGTGACAGCAACTTTAGCTTATCGATCTTCACTCTGATGCAGTGATTGGGCAACTATTCAAAACAATGTCACTGACGAGGTTCTATTCATCTCTCGATTAACAAAACTTTTCAAAGATTAGGAGTCATGCTCAGAAGATGTTTGTACTGTTTGGGTCAACCTACAGTTGCAAGAAAAAGTATGTCAACCCTTTGGAATTACCTGTATTTCTGCATAAATTGGTCATGAAATTTGATCTGATCTTCATCTAAGTCACAACAATAGACACACATAGTGTGCTTAAACTAATAACACACAAATTATTGTGTTTTTCTTGTCTATATTGAATACATAATTTAAACATTCACAGTGTAGATTGGGAAAAGTATGTGAACCCCTAGGCTAATGACTTCTCCAAAAGCTAATTGGAGTCAGGAGTCAGCTAACCTGAAGTCCAATCAATGAGACGAGATTGTAAATGTTGGTTAGAGCTGCCTTGCCCTATAAAAAGAACTCACAAGATGTGGGGTTGCTATTCACAAGCATTGCCTGATGTGAACCATGCCTCGAACAAAAGAGATCTCAGAAGACCTAAGATTAAGAATTGTTGACTTGCATAAAGCTGGAAAGGGTTACACAAGTATCTCTAAAAGCCTTGATGTTCATCAGTCCACGGTAAGACAAATAGTCTATAAATGGAGAAAGTTCAGCACTGTTGCTACTCTCCCTAGGAGTGGCTGTCCTGCAAAGATGACTGCAAGAGCACAGCGCAGAATGTGCATTCAACACAACAATCTTAGAGTGTCAACTAAAGACTTACAGAAATCTCTGGAACATGCTAACATCTCTGTTGATGTGTCTACGATAAGTAAAACACTCAACAAGAATGGTGTTCATGGGAGGACACCACGGAAGAAGTCACTGCTGTCAAAAAAAACCATTGCTGCACGTTTGAAGTTTGCAAAGTGCAGGTCTAATCCGCAACTACAGAAAACATTTGGTTGAGGTTATTGCTGCCAAAGGAGGGTCAATCAGTTATTAAATCCAAGGGTTCACATACTTTTTCCACCCTGCACTGTGAATGTTTACACAGTGTGTTCAGTAAAGACATGAAAACGCGTAAGTGTTTGTGTGTTATTAGTTTAAGCAGACTTTGTTTGTCCATTGTTGTGACCTATATAAAGATCAGATAACATTTTATGACCAATTTATGCAGAAATCCAGGTATTTCCAAAGGGTTCTCATACTTTTTCATGCCACTGGATGTATGTGAACAGACATTTTCAGTGATGAAATATAACAAGTCATTGCACAGCTCATCTCTTACTGACACTCAACTCTCAGTAATCCTGCGCATAGCGACGTCAGAAACTATATCGGACTTCACTACTCTAGTCAATGCCAATCAGAGACCATCAGAGACACTCCTCACACTGATTGAATAGTTTAAATGTAATGTTGAGCTCTCTCTCTTTCTTGTGTTTTTGTGCATACCCGTTAACAAGAGTTCTGTCCGTGGTGCTGAATGCACAGTGTACTTTTCCCTCCATGTAGTTCATTGCATGTTTAATAATGAAAATACCTACCAAAAGGAGAACATGGATGTGGTTTATTTCTGTGCATGTTAAAAAAGTAAGATAAGTAGCATATCTGGATGTGATTTACAGTAGACATATCTGTCAACACAGTCATACACATGACATATAATCCTTTAATATGACACTAGCCCGCGATGGCAGAAACATTGTCTAACATGGCCCTCCATGGAAAATATTTGCCCTGGCCTGTCCTACTCTCTCTCCTTTATTCCTTTCTCGAGCGCCCAGACAGGTTGTCAACAGTTTAGTGAAATACTTTTCTTTGCGAAAACAATCGATGTTCCCTAACAGATTTCACTTGCTTTCCCAAATTAAGCACTCGGTAGCTGCAGGAACAACATTGGCGATCCCATTGAAATACAGAGTTTGGGCAGAATATCACCTGTTAGGGAAGCGAGAGCATGCTCCTCAAACAGTGGTTGGTGGGTGGAGGGAAATAAGTGTTCTCAGCTGCTCATATTAAGCACAGCTCCACTATAAAACCGAAATAGCCTACAAAACGAACCGGTGGGTCTTTTTTCCACCTTTAGATTTAGAATGGCCCATTATCAAATGGGCAGGAAGAGGGCTTCCTGCCCATTTGTGTCACGCCCTGACCTTGGTTTAGTCAGGGTGTGATTTGGGGCATTCTATGTTCTTTTTTCTATGTTTTTGTATTTCTTTGTTTTGGCCAGGTATGGTTCTCAATCAGGGACAGCTGTCTATCGTTGTCTCTGATTGGAAACCATACTTAGGTAGCTTTTTCCCCACATGGTTTTTGTGGGTAGGTCATTTCTGTTTAGTGTTTGCACCTTACAGGACTGTTTCGGTTATTCGCGTTGTTATTTTTGTTATAGTGTTAATAAAGAAAGCATGAACACTTACCACGCTGCGCTTTGGTCCGATGATTCCTCATCTTCCGACGACACATACCGTTACAATTTGATAATGGGCCATTCTAAATCTGAACTATTTTTACATATTAGTAAAGACTAGATTAAATAAATTGAAAATAGTCTGATGGGTGAAAATATATCAATTGAGGAGAGAACAGCTGTGCAGCCTGAGGCAAGGAACACAGAACAAGTTTTTTTGCTACTTTCTAAAATCATCAACAGCCTGTAGTCGCACCATGCAGCCCATATATGTTTTGATTTCCAAGACCTTCTACATTTTGTATCATTCACAACTAAAGTTACCAAATAACTCTAAATCCAGCATGAAGGACCTGTTTCAAATGATCACTTTCGCACTGTAAATGGGAAAGATGTCCTTTCTATTTTGTTAAGTTAAATAATATTCTTCTTACTATAAAATAATGACTTTTTAGCATATATTTTTCAGCTAAATGAACAAGCCTACAGCCTATGGCAAGGTGCATAGCCAGACAACATAGGCCTACAGTAGGCCAACTCATATTCTGTTCTTCTGAAATACATTTTTTTCATATTATAATGTTTCTTTAGACCTGACTAAAATAATGGATTTATTGAGATGGTGTAAATTGAATTTATTTATTAGACTTTTTTATGTAGATGTTCTAAAAGGTGCGCATCGACAGCTTGTATCCATTTACCTTGAGACCGCCAGGCTTTTGCATGACAATAACTGTCATGACCGCCACAGCCCTAATCATAACCTATTGCTGGAAAAAAAGTGTTATGGATTTGCATCCTATGCCTTATCATGGATTGAGAGTTACTTATCTAATAGAACACAGAGGGTTTTCTTTAATGGAAGCCACTCTAATGCAAATTTAGTTGAGTGTAGTGTACCGCAGGGCAGCTGGCTTGGGCCATTATTGTTTTCTGTTTTTACTAATGACCTTTCACTGACATTGAATAAAACCTGTGTCTTTGTTTTTTTTGATGACTCAACAGTATACACGTCGGCTACGACGGAAAAACATATAACTGACACCCATAACATAGAGCTCGAGTCAGCTTTAGAATGGGTAAGTAGCAATAGGCTGGTGCTAAATATAAACATATAGTTTAGATCTATTATTGAGTAATGTGGCGATTGAGCATGTTGAGGAGATAAAACTGCTGGGTGTAACCCTAGATAGCAAGCTGTCATGGTCAAAACATACAATGTTTATACAAAATATTAAGAACACCTGCACTTTCCATGAACATGTGAAAGTTATGATCACTTATTGATGTCACTTGTTAAATCCACATCAATCAGTGTAGATATAGGGGAGAATACAGGTTAAAGAAGGATGTTCAAGCCTTGAGACAATTGAGACATGGATTGTGTATGTGTGCCATTCAGAGGGTGAATGGGCAAGACAAGACAAAAATAACAGTGTATGGTTGTAGGTGCCAGGAGCACCGGTTTGAGTGTGTCAAGAACTGCAACGCTGCTGGCTTTTTCAAGCTCAACAGTTTCAAGAATGGTCCACCACCCAAAGGGCATCCAGCCAACTTGACACAACTGAGGGATGCATTGGAGTCAACATGGGCCAGCACATCTGTGGAAAGCTTTCGACAACTTGTCGAGTTCCTACCCTGATGAATTGAGGCTGTTATGAAGGCAAAAGGAGTGGTGTGCAACTCAAGGTGTTCCTAATGTTTGGTATACTCGGTGTATAGACTCAATGATTGCTAAATGGGAAGAGATCTGTCCACGATAAGCCATTGTTCTGCTTTCTTGACATGTCAGTTAACCAGACAGGTCCTGGTAACACTTTACATGACGCCCAGCATCATAACACGTTATGACATGGTCATAGCCATGTCATAACAGCTGACATAACTTGTCAGAACCTGACATAATATGGTCATAACACTCACAACACATATTTAGACCTGTTGTGGCATATTGGATTATTTTATGGCTGGTTATGACACCTGCACTACAGTTAAAGAGTTTGTGGTCACATAGAAATGTCCTTGTTTTTTAATTTATTTATTTTTTGCCCATCAAAATAACATAAAATGTATCCAAAAACAGTGTAGACATTGTTAATGTTGTAAATGACTATTGTAGCTGGAAACTGCAGTTTTTTAATGGAATATCTGCATAGGAGTACAGAGGCCCATTATCAGCAACCATCACTCCTGTGTTCCAATGGCACGCTGTATTAGCTAATCCTAATAATACATTCGTTTATCATTTTAAACGGCTAATTGATCATTAGAAAACCCTTTTGCAATTATGCTAGCACAGCTTCATTAAATAGTACCCGCAAAACACCAGTCTCAATGTCAACAGTGAAGAGGCGACTCCGGGATGCTGGCCTTCTAGGCAGAGTCTGGCGTCTGTGTTCTTTTGCCCATCTTAATATTTCATTTTTATTGGCCAGTCTGAGATATGCCTTTTTCTTTTTAACTATTTTTAACTCTGCCTAGAGAAGGCCAGCATCCCGGAGTCGCCTCTTCACTGTTGACGTTGAGACTGGTGTTTTGCGGGTACTATTTCATGGAGCTATCAGTTGAGGACTTGTGAGGCGTCTGTTTCTCAAACTATACACTCTAATGTACTTGGCCTCTTGCTCAATTGAGCACCGGGGCCTCCCACTCCTCTTTCTATTCTGGTTAGAGCCAGTATATGCTGCTCTGTGAAGGGACTAGTACACAGCGTTGTACGAGATCTTCAGTTTCTTGGCAATTACTCCCATGGAAAGCCTTAATTTCTCAGAACAAGAATAGACTGACGAGTTTCAGAAGAAAGTCCTTTGTTTCTGGACATTTTGAGCCTGTAATTGAACCCACAAATGCTGATGCTCAACTAGTCTAAAGAATGCAAGTTTTATTTCTTCTTTGATCCGCACAACAATGTTCAGCTGTGCTAACATAATTGCAAAAGGGTTTTCTAATGATCAATTAGCTTTTTAAAATGATAAACTTGGATTAGCTAACACAACGTGCCATTGGAACACACGAGTGGTGGTTGCTAATAATGGGCCTCTGTACTCCTATATAGATATTCCATTAAAAATCAGCCATTTACAGCTACAATAGTCATTTACAACATTAACAATGTCTACACTGTACTTCTGATCAATTTGATGTTAATTGAATGGAAAAAAAATGGCTTTTCTTTCAAAAAAAGGACATTTCTAAGTGACCCCAAACTTTTGAAAGGTAGTGTACATAAGAGTGTCAAAACCCCAAAAAACGACCACAGTAGTTATTTTAAGGCTGGTTTTGACACCTACATAAGAGTGTCAAAACTTACCACACAAGGCAAAACATTACATTACAGTCCTTTACATACAATTTCCTGAAATTATAAAACCATAAAAATTCTAATTGTAATCTCCACAAATTGAAGTCAGACATGCACCTACCCCAATGTTCTGTTGCTGATGACTGGGATGAATGCAGGAGCAGATTTCAGGAGCAGGACAAGACACCCTCTTTTTGAATGATGACTGACATAAGGGCATGTACATGATAGACCAATCTGGTTAATATCATTATGATGGTCATAATCAATGTTCCCTCTAAACTGCGTGCAGGCGCACAGCTCCCCTCAGACTGCTGCACAGAAGAAATATGAACCTACACAGAGAAGCGTGAGATTGAACTTCACTCAATTTCCTAGTTTTCCCCTTCAGTTAACACTATCAACGTTTTGCTCTACTGTGGGAATTGTGATCGAATCAACTCAATATTAGCCACTTTCAATGTAATATACCAAAACAAAACGAACTATGCAAGATTTAGTATGCAAAAGTAACTGTGCAAGAGATTTTCTTGTAGGCGGAGCGCATTAGAGTAGGATTCTATTGTATTGACCTGCCTGACTCAGGCTTGTATTCTACACAGACTAGTGCTCCATAACCAATCAGAGCTGCAGTAGGCCTATATGCAAATAGCCATTGCCATATATGGATCTGTGCCATTCACTTTTAACTGGACTGTGTTTAGGCTACAGTAGGAGTGGTCTCGAAAAGATTGCTGGTTTTGAGATCAAAGTGAGAGCTGCATGTAGCCACTTGTGCACATTTGTTCATATTCTTTGCTAGTAAGTGAGTTATTAATGCAGTTATAGCTCATTTCTAGTCAACAGTGGGGGAGTGCTTGCTTCCAACAAGAGCACAAAATGTGTGCATTTCTAGCCATCTTAGAAAAGCGAGTCATGTAAAGAGCTTTTTTATGTCTTAAAGGGGATGTGTTGTATTTTGAGACGGTCTTGAATAATCTAAGTAGCCAATAGGAAGAGTGTAGCATCATTTGTCTGATTCTCTGTTAATCATGGTATGGGAATAATAATGCATTTTATTTTGTAAACGCATTTTCAGTCACCTCCTTGTCTGAAGGACAAGTGATAAACAGGTTCATGTCAAGCCCTGCATGTTTTTCTCTCTCCAAAAGTCTCATGGAATGTAGGCATTGAACACCACAACATTGGCTGCTACTTCTAGGCTGAATGATAGAACAGCTGTTTCCATGTTAAAATGTTATGGTTGGTGTTTCTCTCCATTGTTTTTGATCATACATTATGATCAGACAGCCACAATAGCCTACTTGGCCACTGTTAAAACTCCCCATTACAGCAAAGGACTTAAGAAACACATTTTCAGATGAAAGTAAACTTCTTGTCAGGTAAAAAACACATTCGAATAAATGTGGGGTTTTGACACTTATGTAGGCGTTCATAACCAGCAACAAAATAACGTAATATATGTCTGTAAACGTAATAACAGCTGTAAATATGGGTTGACAGTGTTATAACCATATTATGAAAAGTTATGTTAGCTGTTATGAAATGGTTATTACCGTGTCATAACGTGTTGTGAAGCTGGGTGTCAAGTAAAGTGTTATTTCATAGATGTCTTCACTATTACTCTACAACGTAGAAAATAGTCAAAATAAAGAAAAACCCTTGAATAAATAGGTATCAAGCAAAGTGTTACGCAGGTCTTACAGGCCCTAGTTTTGGCGCACCTGGACTACTGCCCAGTTGTGTGGTCATGTGGGCAAAGAGGGACATGGGTCAATTGCAGTTGGTCCAGAACAGAGGAGCACGTATCGCACTTAGGTGTACACGGAGGACGAATGTCAGTAACACGCATGTCAATCTCTCCTGGCTCAAAGTTGAGGAGAGATTTAATGCGTCACCATTGGTCTTTGTGCGAGGTGTTGAAGGTACCGCACTGTCTGTTCAAGAAGTTGACACTAAGTTGGGACACTCATCAGTACAACACAAGACATGCAATCAGAGGTTATTTCACAGTCCCCAGGTCCAGAAGAGGCTGGGAAACACACAGTATTAAATGGAGCCATGACGACATGGAACTCTCTGCCACAGCAGGTAACTCAAGCTAGCAATGAAACCATATTTAAAAAACAGATAAAAAACACCTTACGGCACAACGGGGACTGTGAAGAGACAGACATTTTTATATGTTTTGTATTGTAATTTACACTGTATTATGTATTGTATTATGTAGGTGGGTGGCCTTGCACAAGCCCAGGACAGCGAGAGGCATAGGCAGGAGATTATGTTTATTAGATTATATATATTATGTATTTTATTTGTTGTGTTGTTTCCTGTTTGGACCCCAGGAAGAGTAGCCATTGGCAGTGGCTATTTGGGGATCCCAATAAAGTACTAAATACAAAAAAATGGAGCCTACCTCAGCAGGAGAAAAAAAATAGACTAATACATTCTCATAACAAGCTTTACAGAGAATAGGCTTCTGATAGACAGTAATGTGGCACTCTGTGGTGAGGCTGAGGCAGGCTGCAGTGTATGCAAGAGGAAGCAGAGGAGACCCAGAGAAAGAGGGAGCAAGCAGAGAGAGAGAGAGGTGAGTACATTGGTTCGCAAACTTGGGGTCTGGGCCCCATGTGGGGTCCCCTGAGAAAATCTGTACTAATCTTATCAAACAAGTTAGGGACTTAAAAAAAAGAAGATCAGTTTCAATGTGAACATCCCTGCATGGTCTGTCTTTCCTAAAGGCCGAGGCCTACATTCAAATGCCAAAGATACAGTTCTAAAAATGTAATACGGTGGCTGTTCGTCTTATCTCGATCGCTCACTGGAGTTTATAGTTGACCTATTACCCACTTATTTTCTTTACCACTACATCACTGATATTAAACACAGAATCATCATTCATATTGTAATAATTCATGTGAATGTGATAATACGATCATCTGTGTGCTCCATTGATGTCTGTTTGTGCGGCACTTGACTAGTAATGCCTAGGAATACAAACATGAGCGCTATGTAGCTTGAGAAAAGAGATATCTTTGTAAAGAGTTGAGGATTTCATGCAATTCATCATTACAACTGACTGAACAGTCGCTGATGCTATACGTGTCAGTGTGAATCACTTCTCATATTTCCCTCCTTTCAGGGGTATACAATTACAATTGTATAGCTAATAGGCTGCGTGTTTGTAGATCGACTGAGGTGAATGAACCTAAAGCAGCCAAGGTGATAATGGCTGGGGTCATTTTTGCTTGTTTTTACTGTTCTCCAAATAGCATTTTAAAGTTTTTTTAAATTTTATAGAAACTCCCCTACCCCCTCCCGGACCTCACTAAAACACTGGTTACGGCCCTGACGAGTACTCTTAGGGAAAAAATGGGTGATCTAGCTATAAAATGTCTATGGAGGAAAAAAACAGACAATGCCATCGCCATCACACTGAACACTGCCCTATCCCATCTGGACAAGAGGAAGACCTATGTAAGAATGCTGGTCATTGACTACAGATCAGCATTAAACACCATAGTACCCTCCAAACACATCCTTAAGCTTGAGACCCTGGGTCTCGACACCGCCCTGTGCAACTGGGTCCTGGACTTCCTGACGGGCCGCCCCCAGGTGGTGAAGGTAGGAAACAACATCTCCACTCCGCTGATCCTCAACACTGGGGCCCCACAAGGGTGCGTTCTCAGCCCTCTCGCACCCCACAAGGGTCAGTTCTCAAGCCTACAACACTACCGTGGTAGGCTTGATTACCAACAACAACAAGACAGCCTACAGGGAGGAGT
This sequence comes from Oncorhynchus mykiss, assembly GCF_013265735.2. Classification (NCBI taxonomy): domain Eukaryota; kingdom Metazoa; phylum Chordata; class Actinopteri; order Salmoniformes; family Salmonidae; genus Oncorhynchus; species Oncorhynchus mykiss. The sequence goes on from NC_048580.1 coordinate 21,594,478, forward strand.
TGAGGGCCCCCGGAGTGTGGTGTCAGGAAAATAACTTCTCACTCAATGTCAGCAAAACAAAAGAGATGATCGTGGACTTCAGGAAACCGCAAAGGGAGCACCCCCCTATCCACATCGACAGGACAGCAGTGGAGAAGATGGAAAGTTACATATCACCGACAAACTGAAATGGTCCACGCACACAGACAGTGTGGGGAAGAAGGTGCAACAGCGCCTCTTTAACCTCAGGAGGCTGAAGAAATTTGGCTTGTCACCCGAAAACCCTCGCTAACTCATACAGGTGCATCATTGAGAGCATCCTGTCGGGCTGTATCACCGCCTTGTACGGTAACTGCACTGCCCACAACCGCAGGGCACTCCAGAGGTTGGTGCGGTCTGTACAACCCATCACCGGGGGCAAACTGCAGGAAGGCAAAAAAGATCATCAAGGAAAATAACCACCCGAGCCACTTCCTGTTCATCTCACTTCCATCCAGAAGGCGAGGTCAGTACAGGTGCATCAAAGCTGGGACAGAGAGATTCAAAACCAGCTTCCATCTCAAGGCCATCAGATTGTTAAACAGGCACCACTAGCTCAGAGAGGCGGCTGCCTACCTACAGACTTGATATCATTTGCCACTTTAATAAATGGAACACTAGTGTCACGTTCTGACCTTTATTTCCTTTGTTTTGTCTTTATTTAGTATGGTCAGGGCGTGAGTTGGGGTGGGCAGTCTATGTGTGTTTTTCTATGTTGGGGTTTTGAGTTCAGCCTAGTGTGGTTCTCAATCAGAGGCAGGTGTCGTTAGTTGTCTCTGATTGAGAATCATACTTAGGTAGCCTGGGTTTCACTTTTGGTTTGTGGGTGTTTTTTTCCGTGTCAGTGTTTGTCACCAGACGGTACTGTTTCGTTCATGTTCACATTTATTGTTTTTGTATTTTCATAGTGTTCAGTTTATATCTTAAAATAAACGTTGTTGGACACTTACCATGCTGCGCATTGGGTCCTCCGATACTTCACGCTTCTCCTCCTCAGAAGAGGAGGAGGAATGCTGTTACAACTAGTCACTTTAATTATGCCACTTTAAGAATGTTTACATACTGTATCTCACATTACTCATCTCATATGTATATGTATATACTTATCCCAAGATGGCATAGCAGTTCAGACGTCTTTTGTCCTCGTCTTGTCGTGTCCCGTATATATATATATTTACAACTTTTTTCACATAAATTCTTTCTACATTTTCCATCAACTCATCTTCAAAACACTCTCCTGCAACCCGCCTCACCAATTTATATTTATACAAAACTATTATTTACCTCAAATCTGTGGTCCTCTGGAAAGCTAGCCAGAAACTCCAAGAGGCTAGCCAGAATCTAGCCAGAAGCTAGCCAGGAGCTAGCCATAAGCTGGCCCAGAAGCTAATCCAGAAGCTAATCAGAAGCTAGTTCAGAAGCTAGTTCGCTTCTTTACTGGCAAATCGTTAGTATTCAGCTCACCACGGTTTGTGGTCATCAGCTATCCTTTAGCTCGAAAATCTATCGCCGGTTTTGTACGGCGCAGCGCGGCTCGAAGCGGAACATACCGGACCAGTTTCTCTCTCCATGTCCCTGAATTTCGGCCGCTGGCTCTGGAAGTTCATGCCTGGATCTCACAGCTGGCTAGCTGCTATCCGTGTGACTATCGGCTTTCGTCGATTCCGGAGCAAACATCAATTATTCCGGAGCTAGCCAGCTCCGTCAATCACTCCTGAGTTCCATCAATCACTCCTGGGCTGCAGTCACCTATCCGGACCCGTTTTGCTGCCTACGCGGAGCCCCACCGGGCCTTCACAACTGGACTGCCGACGTTATCTACCCGAAGGAGTTATCCGGCTGGCTCCTCCGTCGCGACGTTACCTGAACGCCCATCTGCGGCCTGCTAACCGTTAGCTGTCTTATCGGCTGCTATCTGAATAGACAATCGGACAATTTATTTATTTTTATTATTATTATTATTATTATTATTATTATTATTATTATTATTATTATGTTTTCTTCTTGGGCCTCTATAACTATATCTATTGTTTTTATTTTTGTTGTTGTTGTGTGATTTGGATTAATCCCCTCTACCACACGGAACCCCACTAATCTACTGACGGAACGCAAGAGGTGGCTAATAACAGACCTTCATCCTATGCTAGCTTGCTACCGATGGCCTGGCTAGCTGTCTAAATCGCCGTGACCCCCAACCAACCTCTCCACTCACCGGACCCTTTTGATCACTCGACTAAGCATGCCTCTCCTTCATATCAATATGCCTTGTCCATTGCTGTTCTGGTTAGTGTTTATTGGCTTATTTCACTGTAGAGCCTCTAGTCCTGCTCACTATACCTTATCCAACCTATTAGTTCCACCACCCACACATGCAATGACATCTCCTGGTTTCAATGATGTTTCTAGAGACAATATCTCTCTCTTCATCACTCAATACCTAGGTTTACCTCCACTGTATTCACATCCTACCATACCTTTGTCTGTACATTATACCTTGATGCTATTTTATCGCCCCCAGAAACCTCCTTTTACTCTCTGTTCCAGACGTTCTAGTCGACCAATTCTTATTGCTTTTAGCCGCACCCTTATTCTACTCCTCCTATGTTCCTCTGGCGATGTAGAGGTGAATCCAGGCCCTGCAGTGCCTAGCTCCACTCCTATTCCCCAGGCGCTCTCTTTTGACGACTTCTATAACCGTAATAGCCTTGGTTTCATGCATGTTAACATTAGAAGCCTCCTCCCTAAGTTTGTTATATTCACTGCTTTAGCACACTCTGCCAACCCGGATGTTCTAGCTGTGTCTGAATCCTGGTTTAGGAAGACCACCAAAAATTCTGAAATTTTAATTCCAAACTACAATATTTTCAGACAAGATAGAACTGCCAAAGGGGGCGGTGTTGCAATCTACTGCAAAGATAGCCTGCAGAGTTCTGTCCTACTATCCAGGTCTGTACCCAAACAATTTGAACTTCTACTTTTAAAAATCCACCTCTCTAAAAACAAGTCTCTCACCGTTACCGCTTGCTATAGACCACCCTCTGCCCCCAGCTGTGCTCTGGACACCATATGTGAACTGATTGCCCCCCATCTATCTTCAGAGCTCGTGCTGCTAGGCGACCTAAACTGGAACATGCTTAACACCCCAGCCATCCTACAATCTAAACTTGATGCCCTCAATCTCACACAAATTATCAATGAACCTACCAGGTACCTCCCCAAAGCCTTAAACACTGGCACCCTCATAGATATCATCCTAACCAACTTGCCCTCTAAATACACCTCTGCTGTCTTCAACCAAGATCTCAGCAGCGTTCACTGCCTCATTGCCTGCATCCGTAATGGGTCAGCGGTCAAACAACCTCCACTCATCACTGTAAAACGCTCCCTGAAACACTTCAGTGAGCAGGCCTTTCTAATCGACCTGGCCGGGGTATCCTGGAAGGATATTGATCTCATCCCGTCAGTAGAGGATGCCTGGATTTTTTTTTTAAATGCCTTCCTAACCATCTTAAATAAACATGCCCCATTCAAGAAATTTAGAACCAGGAACAGATATAGCCCTTGGTTCTCCCCAGACCTGACTGCCCTTAACCAACACAAAAACATCCTATGGCGTTCTGCATTAGCATCGAACAGCCCCCGTGATATGCAGCTGTTCAGGGAAGCTAGAAACCATTATACACAGGCAGTTAGAAAAGCCAAGGCTAGCTTTTTCAAGCAGAAATTTGCTTCCTCCAACACTAACTCAAAAAAGTTCTGGGACACTGTAAAGTCCATGGAGAATAAGAACACCTCCTCCCAGCTGCCCACTGCACTGAAGATAGGAAACACTGTCACCACAGATAAATCCACCATAATTGAGAATTTCAATAAGCATTTTTCTACGGCTGGCCATGCTTTCCACCTGGCTACTCCTACCACGGTCAACAGCACTGCACCCCCAACAGCAACTCGCCCAAGCCTTCCCCATTTCTCCTTCTCCGAAATCCGTTCAGCTGATGTTCTGAAAGAGCTGCAAAATCTGGACCCCTACAAATCAGCCGGGCTAGACAATCTGGACCCTTTCTTTCTAAAATTATCTGCCAAAATTGTTGCCACCCCTATTACTAGCCTGTTCAACCTCTCTTTCGTGTCGTCTGAGATTCCCAAAGATTGGAAAGCAGCTGCGGTCATCCCCCTCTTCAAAGGGGGGGACACTCTTGACCCAAACTGCTACAGACCTATATCTATCCTACCATGCCTTTCTAAGGTCTTCGAAAGCCAAGTCAACAAACAGATTACCAACCATTTCGAATCTCACCATACCTTCTCTGCTATGCAATCTGGTTTCAGAGCTGGTGGGTGCACCTCAGCCACGCTCAAGGTCCTAAACGATATCTTAACCGCCATCGATAAGAAACATTACTGTGCAGCCGTATTCATTGATCTGGCCAAGGCTTTCGACTCTGTCAATCAGCACATCCTCATCGGCAGACTTGACAGCCTTGGTTTCTCAAATGATTGCCTCGCCTGGTTCACCAACTACTTCTCTGATAGAGTTCAGTGTGTCAAATTGGAGGGTCTGCTGTCCGGACCTCTGGCAGTCTCTATGGGGGTGTCTATGTACATCAATGAGGTTGTCCTTGCTGCTGGTGAGTCTCTGATCCACCTCTATGCAGACGACACCATTCTGTATACTTCTGGCCCTTCTTTGGACACTGTGTTAACAACCCTCCAGGCAAGCTTCAATGCCATACAACTCTCCTTCCGTGGCCTCCAATTGCTCTTAAATACAAGTAAAACTAAATGCATGCTCTTCAACCGATCGCTACCTGCACCTACCCGCCTGTCCAACATCACTACTCTGGACGGCTCTGACTTAGAATACGTGGACAACTACAAATACTTAGGTGTCTGGTTAGACTGTAAACTCTCCTTCCAGACCCATATCAAACTTCTCCAATCCAAAGTTAAATCTAGAATTGGCTTCCTATTTCGCAACAAAGCATCCTTCAATCATGCTGCCAAACATACCCTTGTAAAACTGACCATCCTACCAATCCTCGACTTTGGCGATGTCATTTACAAAATAGCCTCCAATACCCTACTCAACAAATTGGATGCAGTCTATCACAGTGCAATCCGTTTTGTCACCAAAGCCCCATATACTACCCACCATTGCGACCTGTACGCTCTCGTTGGCTGGCCCTCGCTTCATACTCGTCGCCAAACCCACTGGCTCCATGTCATCTACAAGACCCTGCTAGGTAAAGTCCACCCTTATCTCAGCTCGCTGGTCACCATAGCATCTCCCACCTGTAGCACACGCTCCAGCAGGTATATCTCTCTAGTCACCCCCAAAACCAATTATTTCTTTGGCCGCCTCTGTCACGTATTAACAAGGTAGGTGGAATCAAGCGCAGAGAGCAGGTGCAGTGAGTCGATAGTTTATTCTCCGGAACAAACACTGAAAACCCGAAAACAGGGTGAAATAATCCAACACAGGATTAAGATATATCGGAGCAAATAACACAATACGTATTCACTAAAATACATGAAACCAAAACAATCCCGCACGAAACAAGGGCGGGACAACCTACTATAAATAAGGACGTCAATAAACTAAAATACACACAGGTGAAACTAATAAGACAAAACCAACAGACAAACGAAAAAGGGATCGATGGTGGCTAGTAGGACGGTGACGACGACCGCCGAGCACCGCCCGAACAGGCAGGAGAGCCAACTTCGGCGGAAGTCGTGACAGTACCCCCCCCCTGACGCGCGGCCCCCGCAGCGCGCCGCCACCGTCCTCGAGGACGACCCGGAGGACGAGGTGCTGGGCGATCCGGGTGGAGGCGGTGGAAATCACTCAGGAGAGAAGGGTCCAAAATGTCCCTCACCGGAACCCAGCATCTCTCCTCCGGACCGTACCCCTCCCAGTCCACGAGGTACTGTAGGCCCCCCACCCGGCGTCTCGAATCCAGAATGCCCCGAACTGTGTACGCCGGGGACCCCTCGATGTCCAGGGGGGGCGGAGGGACCTCAGGCACCTCACCTTCTTGCAGGGGACCAGCCACCACCGGCCTGAGGAGAGACACATGAAACGAGGGGTTAATACGGTAATACCTAGGAAGTTGTAACCTGTAACACACCTCGTTTATTCTCCTCAGGACTTTAAACGGCCCCACACACTGCGGCCCCAGCTTCCGACAGGGCAGGCGGAGGGGCAGGTTCCGGGTCGAGAGCCAGACCCTGTCCCCCGGTGCAAACACGGGGGCCTCACTGCGGTGTTGGTCAGCGCTCCTCTTCTGCCGTTCGCCCGCTACCCGTAGTGAGTCCTGAACGGCTTTCCATGTGTCCTTGGAGCGCTGTACCCATTCCTCCACCGCAGGAGCCTCGGTCTGGCTCTGATGCCATGGAGCCAGGACCGGCTGGTAACCTAACACACACTCAAAAGGAGACAAGTTAGTTGAGGAGTGGCGTAGGGAGTTCTGAGCTAGTTCAGCCCAGGGAACATACCTTGCCCACTCACCAGGCCGGTCCCGGCAATAGGACCGCAGAAACCTGCCCACCTCTTGATTTACGCGCTCCACCTGCCCATTACTCTCGGGGTGAAAACCTGAGGTTAAGCTGACCGAGACCCCCAGTCTCTCCATAAACGCCCTCCATACTCTGGACGTGAATTGGGGACCCCGATCAGAAACGATGTCCTCAGGCACCCCATAGTGCCGGAAGACATGGGTAAACAAGGCCTCAGCAGTCTGCAGGGCCGTAGGGAGACCGGGCAACGGGATGAGACGACAGGACTTAGAAAACCGATCCACAACGACCAGGATTGTAGTACTTCCCTGGGACGGGGGAAGGTCGGTAAGAAAGTCCACCGATAAGTGTGTCCACGGCCGTTGTGGAACGGGGAGGGGTTGTAATTTCCCTCTAGGCAAGTGCCGAGGAGCCTTGCTCTGAGCACACACGGAGCAGGAGGAGACATAAAATCTCACGTCTTTAGCTAGCGTGGGCCACCAGTATCTCCCTCTCAGACTCCGCACTGTCCTCTCGATGCCAGGATGACCCGAGGAGGGGAGAGTATGAGCCCACCGAATCAGCTTGTCCCGGACCCCCCTCGGTACGTACTGGGTTCCTACTGGACAGTTGGGAGGGGCCGGCTCTGACCGTGAGGCCCCCTCTATCTCTGCGTCCACCTCCCATACCACCGGTGCCACGAGACATGACGGTGAAATGATGGGAGTTGGCTCAACGGGCCGCTCCTCGGTATCATAGAGGCGGGACAGCGCGTCGGCCTTGGTGTTTTGGGAGCCGGGCCGGTATGAGAGGGTAAACCGGAATCTGGTAAAAAACATGGCCCATCTAGCCTGACGTGGATTCATTCTCTTCGCTGCCCGGATATACTCGAGATTACGATGGTCAGTCCAGATGAGAAAAGGGTGTTTAGCCCCCTCAAGCCAATGTCTCCACACCTTCAGAGCCTTGACTACAGCTAACAACTCCCGGTCCCCCACATCATAGTTTCGCTCTGCTGGGCTGAGCTTGCTCGAAAAGAAAGCACAAGGGCGAAGTTTGGGTGGCACGCCCGAGCGTTGGGACAGCACGGCTCCGACCCCAGCCTCGGACGCATCCACCTCCACTATGAACGCTAAAGAGGGGTCCGGATGCGCCAACACGGGTGCATTGGTGAACAGCTCCTTCAAACGAGTGAATGCTCTGCCCGCCTCTGCTGACCAGCGCAAGCGCACCGGTCCTCCCTTCAGCAGCGAGGTGATGGGAGCAGCTACCTGACCAAAACCCCGGATAAACCTCCGGTAGTAATTGGCAAACCCTAAAAACCGCTGCACCTCTTTCACCGTGGTCGGAGTCGGCCAATTACGCACGGCTGTAACGCGGTCATCCTCCATCACCACCCCAGAGGTGGAAATACGATATCCCAGGAAGGAAACGGACTGTTTGAAAAACTCACATTTCTCCGCCTTGCAATACAGATCATGCTCCAGCAGTCGCCCAAGTACCTTACGCACCAGAGACACATGCGCCGCGCGTGTGGCAGAATAGATCAAGATGTCATCGATGTACACTACCACTCCCTGCCCGAGCAGGTCTCGGAGAATCTCGTCTACGAAGGATTGGAAAACGGCTGGAGCATTCTTCAACCCGTATGGCATGACGCGGTACTCATAATGACCAGATGTAGTACTGAATGCAGTTTTCCACTCATCCCCTCCCCGGATACGCACCAGATTATACGCGCTCCTCAGGTCCAGTTTTGTGAAGAAGCGCGCCCCGTGAAATGATTCCACCGCCGTGGCGATGAGAGGTAGTGGGTAACTAAACCCCACTGTGATGGAATTTAGACCTCTATAATCAATGCACGGACGCAGACCTCCATCCTTCTTCTTCACAAAAAAGAAGCTCGAGGAGACGGGTGATGCGGAGGGCCGAATGTACCCCTGTCTCAGTGATTCAGTAACGTATGTTTCCATCGCTACCGTCTCCTCCTGGGACAATGGATACACGTGACTCCTAGGAAGTGCAGCGTTCTCCAGAAGGTTTATCACGCAGTCCTCTCGACGATGAGGTGGTAATTGGGTCGCCTTCTTTTTACTGAAGGCGATAGCCAAATCGGCATATTCAGAGGGAATGCGCACGGTGGAAACTTGGTCTGGACTCTCCACCGTAGTCGCACCAACGGCAACTCCTCTACACCTACCTGAACACTCCTCTGACCACCCCTTAAGAGCCCCCTGTCGCCAGGAAATCACCGGGTTGTGTTGAGCTAACCAGGGAACCCCCAACACCACCGGAAACGCAGGTGAATCTATAAGGAACAGACTAATCTGCTCCTTATGATCCCCCTGCGTTACCATGTCCAGTGGCACCGTAGCCTCCCTAATCACTCCTGACCCTAATGGTCGGCTATCTAATGAGTGCACGGGGAAAGGTTGATCTACCGACACCAGGGGAATCCCTAGCCTTAACGCAAGCCCACGATCCATGAAATTCCCAGCTGCGCCTGAATCGACTAGCGCCTTATGCTGTAGAGAGGGAAAAAACCCAGGGAAAGAAATCAAAACATACACATGACCGACAGGAGGCTCTGGGTGAGTCTGGTGCTTACTCACCTGGGGTGATCGAGCAGTGCTCCTCCGGTCTCCCTCGAAGCTGCCCCTCCTAATTCCATAGGGATAGGGGCAGGAGGGCTGGGAAGTGGAAACGACAGGGCCTGATCCGAACGCCCGCGAGCCGCCAGCAGATTGTCGAGACGGATAGCCAAGTCAATGAGCTCATCCAGTGTGCAGGTGGTGTCCCGACATGCCAGCTCCCTGCGGACGTCCTCCCTGAGACTGCATCTGAAATGGTCGACCAAGGCCCTGTCGTTCCATCCTGCTCCTGCGGCCAAGGTCCTGAACTCCAGAGCAAAGTCCTGAGCGCTCCTCGTCTCCTGCCGCAGGTGGAACAGCCGTTCACCCGCCGCCCTACCCTCTAGTGGATGGTCAAAAACAGCTCGGAATCGGCGGGTGAACTCTGGGTAATTATCCCTCGCCGAGTCCGGGCCATTCCATACTGCGTTGGCCCACTCGAGGGCTCGCCCAGTCAAGCAGGAGACGAGGGCGCTCACGCTCTCCTCTCCAGAGGGAGCAGGACGCACGGTAGCCAGGTATAGCTCCAGTTGAAGGAGGAAACCCTGGCACCCAGCCGCCGTTCCGTCATACTCCCGTGGGAGTGTCAACCGCAGAGCCCCGGAGCCAGATGTGGTCGTAGGAACAGGAGGTGCTGGAGAAGGGGGTGCTATCGATGATGTGGGAAGACCACTCCTCTCCCATCGATCCATCCTCTCCATCATTTGGTCCATGGCAGAACCAATCCGATGGAGCACGCTGGTGTGGTGGAGGACTCTCTCCTCCATCGATGGGAGAGGAGACGCGGCTGCTCCTGCTGATTCCATGGGTGGTGCGGGATTCTGTCACGTATTAACAAGGTAGGTGGAATCAAGCGCAGAGAGCAGGTGCAGTGAGTCGATAGTTTATTCTCCGGAACAAACACTGAAAACCCGAAAACAGGGTGAAATAATCCAACACAGGATTAAGATATATCGGAGCAAATAACACAATACGTATTCACTAAAATACATGAAACCAAAACAATCCCGCACGAAACAAGGGCGGGACAACCTACTATAAATAAGGACGTCAATAAACTAAAATACACACAGGTGAAACTAATAAGACAAAACCAACAGACAAACGAAAAAGGGATCGATGGTGGCTAGTAGGACGGTGACGACGACCGCCGAGCACCGCCCGAACAGGCAGGAGAGCCAACTTCGGCGGAAGTCGTGACAGCCTCTCCTTCCAGTTCTCTGCTGCCAATGACTGGAACGAACTACAAAAATCTCTGAAACTGGAAACACTTATCTCCCTCACTAGCTTTAAGCACCAACTGTCAGAGCAGCTCACAGATTACTGCACCTGTACATAGCCCACCTACAATTTAGCCCAAACAACTACCTCTTTCCCTACTGTATTTAATGAATTAATTTATTTTGCTCCTTTGCACCCCATTATTTTTTATTTCTACTTTGCACATTCTTCCATTGCAAAACTACCATTCCAGTGTTTTACTTGCTATATTGTATTTACTTTGCCACCATGGCCTTTTTTGCCTTTACCTCCCTTCTCACCTCATTTGCTCACATCGTATATAGACTTGTTTATACTGTATTATTGACTGTATGTTTGTTTTACTCCATGTGTAACTCTGTGTCGTTCTATGTGTCGAACTGCTTTGCTTTATCTTGGCCAGGTCGCAATTGTAAATGAGAACTTGTTCTCAACTTGCCTACCTGGTTAAATAAAGGTGAAATATATATATATTTTTTTAAATACTGTATCCTTCACTACATGTTCTTCACTATCTATCGCATCTCAGCCGCTCTGCTACTGCTCATCCATATATTTTATACTTATATATTCTCATCCCATTCCTTTACTACATTGTGTATTAGGTTTTGCTGTGGAATTTGGGGCATGCATCATAATTGTGTTCCTTACCGACTACAAGGGAAATCTAGGAATGAGTGCTGTGTGATCATCTCCTCGGTGTGTTTCCCCTTGACGATCCTTTTCATCGTCCTAAACCTCTGTCCCTCTGTAAAACATCTCCTGCAGCCTCTGGAGGTGTACCTGGCTGGCTTTGATGTCCTGACCTTTCTCCTGTACACCTCCGCTGCGACACTGTGGCCCGTATTCAGCTTCCAGAACGATGATGACACCTACATACAGTACCAGTCCAAAGTTTGGTCACACCTACTCATTCAAGGATTTGTCTTTATTTTTACATTGTAGAATAATAGTGAAGACATCACAACCATGAAATAACACATATGGCACCATGTAGTAACCACATAAAAGTGTTAAACAAATCAAAATATATTTTATATTTGAGATTCTTCGAAGTAGTCACCCTTTGTCTTGATGACAGCTTTGCACACTCTTGGCATTCTCAACCAGCTTGATGAGGTAATCATCTGGAATGCATTTCAATTAACAGGTGTTCCTTGTTAAAAGTTCATTTGTGGAATTTCTTTCCTTCTTAATGCATTTGAGCCAATCTCTATGTGCTGTGACAAGGAAAGGGTGGTATACAGAAGATAGCCATATTTGGTGAAAGACCAAGTCCATATTATGGCAAGAACAACTCAAATAAGCAAAGAGAAATGACAGTCCATCATTACTTCAAGACATGAAGGTCTGTCAACCCAAAACATTTCAAGAACTTAGACAGTTGCAAAAACTCTCAAGTGCTATGATGAAACTGGCTCTCATGAGGACCGCCACAGGAAAGGAAGACCCAGAGTTACATCTGCTGCAGAGGATAAGTTCATTAGAGCTAACTGCCCCTCAGATTGCAGCCCAAATAAATGATTTCAGAGTTCAAGTAACAGACATCTCTACATTAACTGTTCAGAAGAGACTCCGTGAATCAGGCCTTCATGGTCAAATTGCATCAAAGAAAAAACTACTAAAGGACACCAATAAGAAGAAGAGACTTGCTTGGGCCAAGAAGCATGAGCAATGGACAGTAGACCGGTGGAAATGTATCCTTTGGTCTGATGAGTCCAAATGTGAGATTTTTGGTTCCAACCGCCATGTCTTTGTGAGACGCAGAGTAGGTGAACGGATGATCTCCACATATGTGGTTTCTACCGTGAAGCATGGAGGAGGAGGTGTGATGGTGTGGGGGTGCTTTACTGGTGACACTGTTTATGATTTATTTTTAATTCAAGGCACACTTAACCAGCTTGGCTACCACAGCATTCTGCAGCAATACGCTATCCCATCTGGTTTTCGCTTAGTGGGATCATTTGTTTTTCAACAGGACAATGACCCAAAACACACCTCCAGACTATGTAAGTGCTATTTGACCAAGAAGGAGAGTGATGCATCAGATGACCTGGCCTCCACAATCACCCGACCTCAACCCAATTGAGATGGTTTGGGATGAGTTGGACCGCAGAGTGAAGGAAAAGCAGCCAACAAGTGCTCAACATATGTGGGAACTCATTCAAGACTGTTGGAAAAGCATTCCTCATGAAAGTGGTTGAGAGAATGCCAAGAGTGTGGAAAGCTGCCATCAGGGCAAAGGGTGACTACTTTTTTTTTAGATTTAGATTTGGTTACTACATGATTCCATGTGTTATTTCATAGATGTCTTCACTGTTATTCTACAATGTAGAAAATAGTAAAAATAAAGAAAAACCATTGAATGAATAGGTGTGCCCAAACTTTTTGATTGGCACTGTATATGTTGCACGTTCAGTACATCCTCGTCAATAAAAATCATCTTACCAGATTCGTTTTTTTCTGTACTTCATTTAGTCTGTCTAACGAGCTTTTTTATTGAAAAAAACAACCCAAAAACACGCCAATGCATTGCGGCTCACAGGCCTTCCCTGAAGAAGCAATGCAATGCGATATCCACTAAAATAAAGGCTTTTTAAATTCTCTCCACGAGAGAGTGTCTTGTATTTTTTGAAGTACAATGTTTTTACACAGCTGCAACTTAATTGGTTGCTATAAGTTATTCCTCGTTCTCCAATGAACACTTCTCCTTATTTTCATTCTAGTTATCAAAGCAGCTCTCCCTCCTTTTTTTTGAAGGTTGAAATAAACCTTGCTTCATTTTGTCTTTGGAAACTTGAGAGAGTGTGCATTTGTCACAGATGTTTTCCATGCTTGAATTGAAAACATTTAGCCAGTCTCTCTTTCAAAAACTTGATACTGCACACCGTGTTTCATGAATATCATGCAAAGCACATTGTGACTGGCTATCTACTAGGTAACAGATAAGAGGATAGCTCAGACGAAGCTCACTCTCTCCTCTACCATTACAGCGGTCTAGAAAGCCTGATAGAGGAGAAGAGGCATCACACACTCTGAGACAATGGACAAAATTAAAAAGGTCCTGTCCGAAGCCGTATTCACTCCTTCCTCTCTAATAAATGGACGAGGGGCCCTGCACATGACTCAGATAGTGCTGGGCATCTTGACCTTCATCCTGGCCGCAGTTCAGGGCGAGACTCAACACACCTACTGGAACTATGCCATGTTCACCTGGGCCTTCTGCTCCATCATGACCCTCATCATCACCGTCATTGAGATGTTCATGCTCCACCTCCTCCTCAAGATTTGTCTGGACTGGGACGACTTCACCACGGGAATGGCGATGTCCTCCGCTCTCATGACCGCGTCCGTCTTCGTCATGTATGCCAACTTCTACATCTGCAAAAAATGTTTGTACTCGATTGTGATCGCCTTCCTCGCCCTACTTTGTGGCGTGGCCTACATCTTAGAGGTAGTGAAAGACAAGTTCATGGATAAGAAGAAGGGGAGCTACCTGGCCGCCCTGCCTGGCTTCTGGAAAGTTCTGGAGGCTTTCGTGAGCTGCATAATTTTTATCTCCCTCACGGGTTATGACGGGAAACCGGCACTGATCATGTGCATTGTGGCCTATGTCATTCCCTTTCCCATCATCCCTATTATCATCATCACCAACATCTTCACAAAAATTAAGAACTGTTTGCCATTTAATATAGACAGGTTTGTGTTTATATTTCTGGTCATCTCTGTGGTCCTCTATACCTTTGCTGCCATCATCTGGCCCATCTATACATTCAGAGGAAACCCTCGTCCCAGTGACTGTCCTGGAAGCTTCTGTATCTGGGCCATTCAGTTCATGGTGGCATTCATGACATATGTCAATCTGATCCTCTTTATAGTGGACTTGGTGTTCACCCTGCTTGGGATGTGTGGCTTCAAACGCTCATAGTGGTAACGGATCTCTGTCTGTATCTGTTTTACTGTACTATGTAATCCATAGCTTTTCAGGAATGATTGGTTGTTGCATTGAATAGTCATTTAACAAGAGCTGCTTGTTTCCCTCATCTTTTTTGATTTTGAAACCCTGCAGTGACCTCTGAGGAATTTTTCATGATGTTACACGTTCACGATGAAATGATCCAAATAGAACGTTAAGGGTACAGCTACAATGTCAATCACATATGGATATTCCCATTTACATAAAAGTAGCCTACGTAACAGCATTACATGGCCAACATTCACAACTACTGTATATGATAAAGGATTTTGAAGTACCACAACCACATCTCTTTTCATTACGTTAAATGTGTTTGTGTGTGAGTTGCAGCTCTGGCCTACTGTCCTTTTACCACTTGAATTCTCGGGGGCACTTTATTTAGATTGACCACAGACTATCTGTATAGTCTCTATCTACTAAACCTAGCCCTTATCCTAACCTCAACCCTTAACCAGACCCCTAACCCTTGTACTCACCTAACCATAACCTTAGCAAGCAGTTGCTTATCAACAGATAGTTTGTTGATAATATGACCATCCTTAGAGTATCTACAGACTGACTATTCGGACTATCTAAATAAAGTGTGACCGTATTCCCATTGGTCTATAACAGTAATAGTGCAGAACAGCTTCTCCATAGTGTACTCTATATCTACTTCTCCAGGGATTTGAATAACGATATTAGTGTCAAATGTACGTTAACCATTAACAGCAGATAACCAGTTCTGTCTGTAATACTATAAGGGTTGCCTCCATCCGAGATTGTGAAACAGTTATGAAGGTGGAATAACTCAGCGTAACTCAAGGGGAGTGTTGTCACTCCAGAGTCTACAGCAAAAGTTGAGCTTGGAAAATCTTGGTTATCCTTAAAAAAGCCACACAGGTGGAATAGAATTTTGGAATTGAAGTTTGCTGTATTCAGGAGTCGGAGATGTGTAAACACTTCAAGAGCCTGCTCAACATCTTGAGGCTGCTGGAGATCATACTGTGTACGTTAGCCTTGGTCATCCCTATGTTTAGGGGTAGGATGGTGAACCCATACGGCATCTACTGCGAGTTCATCTGGGTCTTCTGTGTCATTATGGCTGTGGTCCTACTGGTGTCTGAGATCATGCTATTGCACATCCTCCTGCCCAACTGGGACGACCTGGTTTGCGGTCTGACCATGCTGTGCACGCTCATGGTCGCCGCCGCCACGCTCATTTTCGCCATCGTCTTTGGCTGCCTGTCGTGTATCAGCAGTGTCTTCTGCATCATCTTCTCATTGGCCGCTACCGTGGTCTTCCTGGTAGACAGTGTCAAGAGAAAAATGAAGTGTCCAAAGGGCTATCTATCAAACCTAAGGGGTATTCTGAGATTCACAGAGGCCGTCCTGGCTTGCATCATCCTCGCCGGCGCCACCAACTACTTCCTGGGTGTGGAAGGCGAATTCCGCCCACCAGCCATGTTGTGGTGCATTGTAGTCTATGTAGTCTGTCTCCCTGTGACCGTTCTCATCATACCCATCCATCTGTGCAGTCTACTTGAATGCCTCATCTCCTGTATTGGGATGGATCTGTTGGAGTTGGTGTTTAACATAGTGGCTGTGGTGTTGTACTTGTCTGCTGTCATCCTCTGGCCTGTCTTTGGTTACAAGCACTACCGTGAGTACAATCCACCAAACTGTGACTACTGTCGCCATAACGACCTGGATGTGGTAACTGTGGGGACCATTGCCAATCTCATCCTCTACGTCGTGGACTTGGTTTTCACCATCTTGGCTCGACTGAAATCCTAACATCTTGCTAAATTAAGAGGTAGGTCTACTTTTTTTTAAATTACATATTGTCTGTTTGATCTGTTTCCAGTAATCATCGACCTCAACCTCTTTTCCTGTAAAACATATCTTCCAGCTTCTAGAGGTGTACCTGGGTGGCATTGACATCCTGGCCGTGCTTCTGTACACCTCCGCTGCGACCTTGCCTTCAGCTTCCAGAACGGCTTTCCATCTGCCATAACTGCACATGGGACAATCTGATGGTTGTAGCGTATGTCAATCTTTTACGTTGTGGATTTGATTTATTCCCTGTGTTGATTGTTGTTCTTTTTCATAACATAATGGAACCTATGGCACTTTACTTGAAAGCCCAGATGTAGAGTACATCCTTGTCAATGAAACTCTTCATCCTCTTTATAGTGGACCTGGGGAGAATCTCAATTGCATACTCCTCGCGTCCTCTTGCCGAGGAGGAGGAGAGAGGACGCGAGGAGTATGCAATCAAGATCTTCGCCTGGTTTTTACCCTGCTCTGTATATTAGGCTTCAAACGCCCAGAGCTGACCTCTGGTGGGAGCTGATCTCTCTTCGGTCTGTCTGTCTAATCCTGTACGGATCTCGCATGAATTCTTCATTAAGATATGCATAGGTGAAAAAGATACCCATGTATAACTGTCACGAGGTGGAAAAGGTTAGTTTGGATCTGGGTTGATCAGGAAGAGTGAAGTAGAGGCAGGCAACAGTTTCAACAAATAACATATTTAATAGGGCATGGCTTTCTGATGGTTACACCACACAATGTTCTGTTCCATAGTTTTTGTTTAGCCAATGCAAATAGATTAAAAGTTCAAAATGACATATAAATACCAGAAAGAAACAAACCAAACCAAACAGAAACGGGCACTGGAAGTGGTGCAGCCCAGGAGGCAGGTGCCCAGTTGCTCCTTTTTTGGTACAGTTGCTTCATCTCAAAGAGTTGATCTCACCAAACGGATGCGCTCTCTCGCTCAGCCAACAAAGGGCTCCACCATGACTCCAGACTGCATGACTTCCTGTGGGCGGCCACCCCTTAAACAGGGGTTAAATAGAATTCAGAAGAACACTTACGTAATCCAACGTCCAATTAAATGTCTGGGAGAGTTAATGAGTCAATCAGTTTCACCTGTGACATACCATTTATACATGTTAGCCATTTCCATGGCAACAGGGCCTTCATACTGTAAGTAATTATATTTATATGGAATGCAACAGCATTACATGGCCAACCTATGCACAAGTACTGTATAATTTATTGGACTCACTCACGACTTCACCTGTTGGGATTAGTACTCTTCTGATTGTTGGAGATGCCACCAAGACAGAGGAACTCTAGTCCACCGGCTATGGGCTTGCACATTCAACAGTTCTGGACTGGTGTTCATGAGGTACTAACTAGAGAAAGTAGCACAATGTACAATGCCTTTCAGTCCAAGTTAATACTCTAAGACCCCTCTAAACTAAAACACGTACATTATTACTCTGTGCCCGAAAACTCAATCTACAAATGGAAAATGTATGGTACCCCCCACAACACAGGAGTGGCACCTGCTCTCGGGGAAGACTGCTGACCTTGAATGACCCTCTTATAGACTAATCCACCACATTGAAAAGTTCCTATTAAGATGGGTGGCCTACCTTGACACTTTATCAACCCCACCAGTCACCCTTGAAACCTGCTGTCCCTTGATCTGTTCACAACCCCCCGCATCAATCATATTTTATTATATCTGTATTATTGTGTGTTGTCTATGTGATTCACATGTTTTTTCATTTTCTTTGTCTGTAGGCTAGGGCTTGTACCCTTTTTCTTTTGTTATGTGTAGTGGCGTGTGTTATGTTATTCTTTGTTTATGGAAAAATAAAAATCTTATTTAAAACAATACAATTTTGAAGTGCCAAAACCTCACGTCTCTTCATACCCTTATGCTCTTAATGTGTGAATTGCAGTAGTGGCCCCCAGGGCCAATTGCAACTTAATTGGAAATTGGAAATGTAAAAACATTGTTTGTGTGAGGGCAACTTTTGTGCAGTTCTAGTGGCCAGACTGCCCGTAGAATCAAACTTTTTTAAATGTGAATCAAGTCTGATGATTCATGGTGAGGACTAGATATTATACAGTGACGAACCTAATTGATTTTTGGAACAAGTTAGGATAATCAACGTAACAGGTTAGGAGAAGTAGGTTAAGGTTAGGACAATGGTTAGGTTTAAGGTTAGTTAAAAGTCAAACATTTCCCCAAATGTCACTTTCATCCCATCTGTAACCATGTAGCCACAACTATGATTCACAGACAGCTTTCAGCAGAATTATAAATGTAAAAAAATGGATGCCCTTTGCAGTTTAGGAGAGAAGGGCTGCCCTAAGCAGTGCCAGTCAAACTGAAATACCTAATAAGTATTCTGTAGATGAGTACATCTCAGTGTGTTTGCTATAGGACAATATGGGGATATGATTCCCCTAAGTCGTGGATTTTGTTCCGGCCTCTTGGCTTGTAATTTCGATAGAGTACTCTGTCCCCTGGAAGGTCCTCCCTGGAAGACCTATTGTAAGTCCTCTTGCGGCTGGCTATCTGCTACTTCACTTGCACTCTTCTGTGCCACTTCGCAGGCAGTTTTCAGGCATTCATGGTGTGTCTGTACCCATTCATCCATCGATGAAACATCCAGATCATTAGGTCATTCCTCTAAGACAATGTGGAGTATTGCATCCCTCAGATACATTAAGTAGAAAGGAGGTAACCAGTTGCGGAGTGACGATGGCTATTGTAGGCCAATATCAGTTTCGGTAGGCATTAGGTCCAATGTCTCTTCTTCTCTGGTGACAGAGCTCTCAGCATGTCATGGAATGTGTGATTGAATTGCTCACAATTCACATTCCACTAAGGGTGGTATGTGGTTGTCACGCTCTTCGCTAAACCATAGACTTTTCAGAAATCTGAAATCACATTTGACTCTAAATGTCTCCCTTTCTCCCGAATGCAGCCTTGCACAACATCCAAAATATTGAATCCAATGTTTCACAATGGCATTGGCAGTAGTCGTTGCAGTTTGGTTTCATGTGGGCACCATGACTGTGAACTTTGTGAACATATCTATAAGAACTAAAGCATTCTCATGGCTACCTGTCTTCCCAAGTAGTGTGTGGTCCATTGCAACAGCCTAAATATATTACGCTATTGTTATCATATAGAAACATAACGTAATATTGTACATCATATTAGCATCAACATACATTATTGTTTCATTCAATTTCCCATAATTTCGAATTTAATTAAATTTTTGTTACATGTATTCTTTTGGTTCAACCTTAATATATAATGAGCATCATCAACAGGGGGAACATATTTGGTGTACGCTAATAAGCTGTAAAAATAATTTTTCAATTGATAAGACTTGTTCATAAAGGAAAGTTTGTTCATAAGAAGAGCCTGAAATCAAAGTCAATATTCAGACCACTAAGGGTCAAAAGTCTTATAAATTGAAAAATTATTTTACACCTAATATGTTCCCCCTGTTGATGATGTTCCCCCTGTTGATGACACGGTGACATTACCTGGTTTAAATTATGTTTCCAAAGACTATATCTCTTTCATCATCTCTCAATGCCTAGGTTTACCTCCACTGAATTCACATCCTACCATACCTTTGTCTGTACATTATGCCTTGAATCTATTCTATCGCGCCCAGAAACCTGCTCCTTTTACTCTCTGTTCCAAACGTACTAGACGACCAGTTCTGATAGCCTTTAGCCATACCCTTATCCTACTCCTCCTCTGTTCCTCTGGTGATGTAGAGGTTAATCCAGGCCCTGCAGTGCCTAGTTCCACTCCTATTCCCCCGGTGCTCTCATTTGTTGACTTCTATAACCGTAAAAGCCTTGGTTTCATGCATGTTAACATTAGAAGCCTCCTCCCTTGTTTTATTCACTGCTTTAGCACACTCTGCCATCCCGGATGTCCTAGCCATGTCTGAATCCTGGCTTAGGAAGACCACCAAAACCCCTAAAATTTCCATCTCTAACTATAACATTTTCCGACAAGATGTAACTGCCAAAGGGGGCGGTGTTGCAATCTACTGCAGAGATAGCCTGCAGAGTTCTGTCTTACTATCCAGGTCTGTACCCAAACAATTCGAAATTCTACTTTTAAATATCCACCTTTCCAGAAAAAAGTCTCTCACCGTTGCCGCTTGCTATAGACCACCCTCTGCCCCCAGCTGTGCCCTGGACACCATATGTGAATTGATTGCCCCCCATCTATCTTCAGAGCTCATGCTGCTAGGTGACCCAAATTGGGATGCTCAACACCCCGGCCATCCTACAATCTAAGTTTGATACCCTCAATCTTACACAAATTATAAATGAACCCACCAGGTAAAACCCCACATCCTTAAACACGGGCACCCTCATAGACATCATTCTAACCAACTTGCCCTCCAAATACACCTCTGCTGTTTTCAACCAAGATCTCAGCGATCACTGCCTCAATGCTTGCATCTGTAATGGGTCTTCGGTCAAACAACCACCCCTCATCACTGTCAAACGCATCCCTGAAACACTTCAGCGAGCAGGCCTTTCTAATCGACCTGGCCCGAGTATCCTGGAAGGATATTGACCTCATCCCGTCAGTAAAGGATGCCTGGTTATTCTTTAAAAGTGCGTTCCTCACCATCTTAAATGTAACTTTAAAAAAATTTTGAACCAGGAACAGATATAGCCCTTGGTTCTCTCCAGACCTGACTGCCCTTGACCAGCACAAAAACATTCTGTGGCACTCTGCATTAGCATCGAATAGCCCCCGTGATATGCAACTTTTCAGGGAAGTTAGGAACCAATATACACAGGCAGTTAGGAAAGCTAAGGCTAGCTTTTTCAAGCAGAAATTTGCATCCTGTAGCACAAACTCATAAAAGTTCTGGGTACCCCTACCCCGGTCAACAGCCCTGCGCCCCCCACAGCAACTCACCCAAGCCTCCCCCATTTCTCCTTCACCCAAATCCAGATAGCTGATGTTCTGAAAGAGCTGCTAAATCTGGACCCCTACAAATCAGCTGGGCTAGACCATCCGGACCCTCTCTTTCTAAAATGATCCGCGCAAAATTGTTGCAGCCCCTATTACTAGTCTGTTCAAGTTCTCTTTCGTATCGTCTGAGATTCCCAAAGATTGGAAAGCTGCCGCGGTCATCACCCTCTTCAAAGGGGGAGACACTCTAGACCCAAAATGCTACAGACCTATATCTATCCTACCCTGCCTTTCTAAGGTATTCGAAAGCTAAGTTAACAAACAGATTACTGATAATTTCGAATCCCACCGTACCTTCTCCGCTATGCAATCTGGTTTCCGAGCTGGCCATGGGTGCACCTCAGCCACGCTCAAGGTCCTAAACAATATCATAACCGCCATCGATAAGAGACAATACTGTGCAGCTGTATTCATCAACCTGGCCAAGGCTTTCGACTCTGTCAATCACCACATTCTTATTGGCAGACTCAACAGCCTTGGTTTCTCAAACAATTGCCTCTCCTGGTTCACCAACTACTTCTCAGACAGAGTTCAGTGTGTCAAATCGGAGGGCCTGTTGTCCGGACCTCTGGGAGTCTTTATGGGGGTGCCACAGGCTTCAATTCTGGGGCCGATTCTCTTTTCTGTACACATCAATGATGTCGCTCTTGCTGCTGGTGATTCTCTGATCCACCTCTATGCAGACGACACCATTCTGTAACTGTCTATGTCCTTGATTACTACAAATGTTCTCTCGACCTGTCCTCATACGTTGTAAACTTTCATTCATAGGTTAGGTTGTAGCAACCTCATGATGATTACTGGGAAAATGTTTGTATCATGTAGTAGCCTAAACCTATCGATATTACATTGAGCTGGGTGAATGGAATATGAATGACAGTCATCCAATATGTTGCAATAGGAATAAGGCCATGCTCATTACAAAAAACAGTTGTCCTCCCTAATCTTAAATGGCACCGACCACCACTGGTGCACGCTCATGGTCGCAGCCGCCACAGTCTTCTTCACCATCAAATTTGCTTGCCTGTCTTGCATCAGCAATATGTTCTGCATCATCTTCTCAGGAAAATTAACTGTCTGGAGATTCATCTGTTCATTCTCATGGGGGGTCCTCCGCTTCAAAGAGGCCATCTTCGCTTGCATCATCCTGACCGACGCCACCAACTACTTCCTGGGTATGCGGTGGGTCTTCCGCCCGCCTGCCATGATGTGGTGGTCTATGTAGTTTGCTTCCCTGGCACTGTGCTCATCCATCTGATCAAGCTACTTGAATGCTTCATCTCCTATATTGGAATGGAGCTGTTTGAGTTGGCTTTCAACATAGTGGCTGTGGTGTTGTACTTGTCTTCTGCCATCCTCTGGCCCGTCTTCGGTTACAGGCACTAGCCTAACTATAATCTGCCTAACTGTGACTATTGTCACCATGACGACATGGTTACTGTGAGGACCATTGCCAATCTCAACATCTACATTGTGGACTTGGTCTTTCAGTGTTTTGGCTCGTTGAATCCTAATATCTGAAGTCTTACTAAGTTAACACTAACAGAGGAAGCATTTTATTTGCTTAACATTTTTTTAATAACTGATCTTGATTTGACACCTTTTGTGTTCATTTTAAATGAGTGACACCAATGCGATCAATATAAGAACAATATGGCTCTCCATATCAGGATGTGAAACCAAGAACCAACACAATAGTGATGAGCATGTTTTGTTTAAAAAAAAACATCACTTTAATGGTAAAAGGCAATACTACTTCTTCACAAGAAGTATATTTCAAGAACATCAGACATCAGAACAGAAATGTTCAAAAAGATGGAAAGAGCGTATGTATACATTTGATTAAACACTACTAACAAATACCTTCAAAGAAATCAACATAATGCAAGAATATATGGCTTTGGCTTTTTTCTGTCTTCAAATGTAAAATCCACAAAGGTACACTTGAAGTCATTGAGGTGTTCAAGGATGAAAGAAATGTAGATTTGCGTAATTATTTCAGCAGTCTAACAGCTGATGGTATTTAAAATCAATAATGAACTAAGTAAATCGAAAACCTGTGTGCTGCTGTCCTCTTTTGCAATTAAACATGTTCCAGTGTACCAGCAACTTGGCTTCACTAATTATTGCGTGTTGGTTCTGCTTTTTGATTAAAAAAAAAAATGATCACAGTGACTGCAATTAGAAAAGCAACCTCTGATATCTCCTGTAAGCAGTTTGTTGAACCACAGTAAGTGTAGCAACATGCAAACTCATTTCGTAGATGTACACAACTGTCACTTCCTTGTACATTGGCTCAGAAACACATGGCTCGCATAGAAAATGAGTGCAAATGCTACTGTCCAAAATCTATGCAAACAATCTATTGCCTGCCAACAAGACAAAGGTTTCGTATGAGTAAATTCAAATGGTGAGAGATAAACGTTCACTGTAATTCCACTTACCATGGATGAGCAATTAGATAGTCGATGCAAATGCTTTAACGTACCTCCGCTCTTGACTGAACTACTGTTAGTATTGCACCTCTTTTTCTCACTTGGAGTCGATAAAAATGATATCCGTGTCTTCTCCCCACACCTAAAATGTTCTTTGTGTCTTGAATATCAATGTCCCGTTAGTGTTCGACTTCAATTCAATTCTCAATCGTCCTCTGGTTCTTCAAACTCCACTGTTTCCAGTAGGCCCTGGAAGCAGAAGTAATGGGAGTTGCAATATACAGGTGGTTTGTTAGGAGTGGCCTGGACCTGCTCTGGTTTCTGGGAGGCAAAGGGGTTGACTCCACTGCCTTTTAAATCCATCTCCAACTCTGAGAGGATCTGCAAGGAGTAGGTCATCTCTGTCTTCCTGTGGGGATCAGGCAGGATCAACAATTACACACTCAATTCTTTGTAGTAGACAACAGTGAGCTCCAGCCACCCAAGTCATAGATTGTTCTCTCTGCTACCGCACAGCTAGCAGTACCGAGGTACCAAGTCTGGAATCAACAGGACCCAGAACAGCTTCTACCCGCAAGGCATAAGACTGCTAAATAATTAGTCCGGTAGCTATTCAACTAACGTAGCAGTCTTATGGCTTGGGGGTAGAAGCTGTTCTGGGTCCTGTTGATTCCAGACTTGGTGCAGCTTATGTGATGAGTCAATAGTTAGTGCAAAAAGAGTCAATGCAGATAGTTAAATAATTAAACAAATAGCTACCATACTATCTGCATTGACTCTTGACTCATCACATACGCTGCAGCCACTGTTTTATCTGTCACTTTATTCCTAGTTATATGTGCATATCTACGTCAATTACCTTGTCGCCCTGCACATTGACTCGGTACTGGTACCCCTTGTTTTTAGCCAAGTTACTCATTGTGTATTTATTATGAATTATTTTACTTCAATGTTATTTCTCTGTATTCTTTCTCGGCATTGTTGGTAAGGGCCCGTAAGTAAGTATTTCACTGTTAGTCTAGTTGTTTACAAAGCATGTGACAAATAAAATGTGATTTGATTTTGTAAATATGGAGGATTCTGTTATGCTATGGAGGGTATTAAGATCAGGGTTATGTGGGGCTTACTCTAGTGCAGTAAATAGGGAGGGGATCTCGTAGTCCCTGAGGAGCAGCAGTGTTGGTAGCCAGCCCTGATCGAGGCCTTGACTGGCATCAAACCCTGTAGGAGACAGAGGAAGTCAAACAGAGCTTAGCTCAGACAAGAACAACTCAAACCAGCAAAGCTTTAACCTCAAAACCAACAAGTTTATAACCAGGCAACATCCTAATCTGTTTCTTTCCCATTTGTTTTATCATGAGATAACTGGAGTTTTAGGAAACACAAACTTTGTCAATTCTATTTCTTTGAAAAGCTGGAAATTGCACAATGGCAGAGCTTCTCACCTGGGTGAAATCCAACCACCAGATCTGGCTTAGCTGCTTTCTCGGTCTCCACAAGCTCCTCAAAGAACTGGTGGTAGAGGCCCTTGTAGGCACTGATATAGGTCTTCGTCTTGGGACCAGAGTTAGTCAGTGGGGGCCTCATGATTGGCCCGTCCACAACCTCTGGCCCCACCATCACCACCTCCAGACCCTTGTGTCCAGGGAACATTCGGTCCAGTTCATCATAGTCCGTCAGTCGGGCTCCCAGGGTCTCATTGTCAGAAACCCCTATCAAGTGGATGGTGAGGGGTTTGGAATACGGGTTTAAGCCAAACAGTCTAAACCCTAGGGCAATAGTCATTGGTCGGGAGAGGAACTCACTCGATACCCGCCAAATTGACTTTCTCAGGTCATCGTCCTCTGGCTTGGGCCTGCTGGCGTTGGTCCAAAGGTCTGTCATATTAGTGCCCGACAAGATGGCGTCCACACGGGGGGTGAGGTCCCCTTGCATGGCAAGCCAGTCATCCCAGCCCTTCACCTCCCCTTGAGGCCGAGTCCACTTCCCTGTGGAGAATGGGAGGTCTCCTGATTGGATAAGAGGAATGGGGAGTATGAAAAATCAGTCTGGGATATCCTGAAGTTGGTGCTATCCTCCTGGTGTTGTCTCTTTTTATTTATTTGAATACACTGTTCAGAGAATAACTGTCAAAAAAACTTAAAGGAAATGGTCCTAGAATCAAACCATGCGGAACACCTTTTTAATTCATTTTTCATGACAAATAACAGAGGACGATGGCGCTTCCTATTGTCGAGGTCAGGACCCTCAGTGCACGTTGTTAACCTCTCTTGGGTAGGGGGCAGTATTTTGACGTCCGGATGAAAAGCAGGCCCAGAAGCTAGGATATGCATATAATTGGTAGATTTGGATAGAAAACACTCTGAAGTTTCTAAAACTGTTAAAATTATGTCTGTGAGTATAACAGAACTGATATGGCAGGCGAAACCCAGAGGACAAACCACCCCCCCCCCCAAAAAAGAATTCAGCCTACCTCTATTTTCAATGTCTATCACTTTTACTATAAGGCCAAGTCCTCCCAGATTGCAGTTTTCTAGGGCTTCCACTAGATGTCAGCAGTCTTTAGAAAGAGTTTCAAGCTGTTTTTTGGAGAAATGAGCCAGAAATTGTAGTTTATTCTAGGTGGCTCCCATTTTGGCTGTAGTGTTTCCAAGCTCGTGGAAGAGAGGGCGTTCTTTGGTATTTTTCTCCGGTAAAGACAATAACATTTCTCAGTCTTAAATTTGATTGTTTATTTATGTATTAGGGTACCTAAGGTTTGATTATAAACGTTGTTTGTCTTGTTTGGAAAAGTTTATTAGTAACGTTTACGATTCATTTTGTATGCATTTTGATGGAGGGAAACTGGGTGGACTGACGCGCGCCAGCTAAACTGTTTATGGATATAAAGAAAAATATTATCGAACAAAAGGACCATTTGTGATGTATCTGGGACCTTTTCAAGTGCCAACAGAAGAAGATCATCAAAGGTAAGGCATTTTTTATATTGCTATTTGACTTTCAACCAGGCACTTGCCTGGTTGAAATATGTTTTTCATGTGTTTGTATGCAGGGCGCTGTCCTCAGATAATCGCATGGTGTGCTTTTGTCGTAAAGCCTTTTTGAAATCTGACACAGCAGCTGCATTAACAAGAAGTTAAGCTTTATTTTGATGTATTACACTTGTGATTTTATGAAAGTTAAATATTTCTAATACTGTAGTTTGAATTTCTCGCTCTGCAATTTCACCGGATGTTGGCCAGGTGGGACACTACCATCCCACCTGCCCATAAGAAGTGAATCTAGACCACGACAATCATGCAGCAATTGGCCCAATGCCATGGCTCATTCCTCTTTTATCTGCCTTCTCTTACCTTTGAACACGAGCCATTCCACCAGTCGGTCAATGGCTACTAGACGCAACTCCGAGCAGACCTTCTTGTGCTGAGGCCAATCAGCCTTCTGACACTCTTTACTGCAGTAGTAGACATTCAGACACCTGTGATAGTCAGGAGGAGGATGAGGGAGAGGAAGGTAAGAACCTGTGAGGACAGTGCACCTACTTCCAACCAGATAACTCCTTTGGATCATGTAACCAGTACAATACATAATGGAGTGCAAGTTTCATGTGCAAGTACATTTTCCATTCTGTCTGTCTCATAATTACCTCACACAGCGTTTGAGCGTTTGTGCATCTGCAACCTGACCAGGCTGCTTTCTGCAACTGGCACAGAATTTGAATGATTCCTCCATCTTCTGAAACATCTCTTTCTGAGACTTGAAGGCCAAGGCTTTGGCCTTACCCCCTGGTGCTGGGGCACTAAAGAGTGGGCGATGGAGACAATAATTATTTTTAATTTAAAAACATCATCCTCTTCAATAATGCTGTTGTACCACATTCTGCAATGCCATTGCCAATAAATCTTTTTTGAATTCAAACTTGACAGGGACAATAAAAAGTAGGCCTTCATGTCTAACACACTTCAACGGAAAGATAGTTTTACAATGAGAACCACAGAAATGCTTGCAATAGAAACAGAACACCCTATACTCAATGAGGGGATTTCTATAATAAGGTGAGTGTGTGGGTGGCCGTTGGGGTTGGTCATGGAGGGGTTAAAAAGGAATCCCACATCACACAAACATTTATGTTGATACATGAAAGGCAAATGTATTAGCCAGGGATCAGACCCCGAACTCACATCAAATCGGGCCAAATCATGACCTGTCTTGCAGCTATTTTTTCCGTTGGTGTGCTACCCAATCATAAGGACCACTACTGACCAATGTGAAGCACATGTCCATTATTTTTAGATTGGAGTATTTGGCCTGCCATATATGGAGAGGGTTGAGGGAGAGGGCAGGGTGGAGTGGGGGGAGGGGTTCGAGAACATGGCACATGAAACACACATTGCAATATTATTTCAATAAAGGCTTGAATTATCAGTATAAAAAAAAGGTTGTGTTAGATATGTTGTGTTGTTGGACCCAGATCCAGATAGT